>NW_011888816.1:4532913-4535094 GCF_000151845.1 Pteropus vampyrus | reverse complement strand
CGAGAGGATGGGTCGAGGAGGCCTGCACCCTTTGAGTTATAAGACATGTACTCTGGGCTAACCCCCCAGAGCCTTCAGAAGCTGTCAATCTTCCACTCACTTTCTTTACCATGATTTCAGTTTAAATAGTGTGTACCTGCTTTTAATTTGCCTGTTAAAATGGGCATAACTTAATTACTTAAAGAGTACCTTCAAGTGTAGCTTAAAGGATAAACATTTATAACTTAAACATTTAAAGTATAAACTTAAATAACTTAAAGTATAAACATTTCAAACAAAGGGAAGTCCCAAAGACAACTTACAAATGTAAACTTATAAATGGCTATAAATAAATGTATACCTCCTGTTTACTGAAGTCTGCCATATTGTCACCTATAAATTCTGACCGTTCTGAGTATTTCTAAGTACATTGCCGTCAACATTTCACTTTAGCAGCACAGCTAGGAAGGGTGTAGAGTCTGTGCTGCAAACAGCATCTGCTCCTCCCAGGAAAGCCTTCCCTCCTTCCCATGGCATGGCCGACTTGTGTCCTAAATTCTAAAGCCAGAATATCAAGCAAAAAACCCATACAGACCGCTGGAAATCTCTTTAGTCATGTATGAAGCTGGCTGGTCTCTTGGAAAAATACTATATTATCATGGGAAAATACTATATTTTTACGCAGAATCACACTCAAGAGGTAATTGAAAGACTTGAAATTGATGATCTATAAGTTTCTTTCTTTTACTTCCCTATTTTTTTTTGGTGTGTGTATGAGTCTTAATTTTGTGAGATAAAGGCCAGACTATAAACCAATAAAGCTGATGGGATTAGTGTAAAGTTCCTCCCTTGTAGCTGGTCATCCCCACAGACAGCCTGGGGGCAGCCCACAGCTGTGATGACTAGTCTCCTGCCAGGTTTTACAGATGGAGATTGTACATGCCTGTTCATTTTCCCTAACGATTCTGCTAGATTAGAAGGATGGCATGTTACCTTCTCCATTCTCTTACTCTGGATGTGAATAACTGGAAAACATTGGGAGCTTCACATTTCAGTTGTAATTTTCATAAATTTTTTTAGTAGTGTTGGCCAGCTGTGTGGACCACTGCCGGTAGACCAGATGAATGTGGGCGGTGCAAGGCTAACCAGTTTTTATATTAATAGTTGTGTTTTTATTTTAATATGTATTAGGAAAAAAGCTAACAAGCATATTGAACCCAATATTGCATGGATATAAATGCTTAGAATTAGTCAAAATGATGATATTTAATATTTTTCAGATGAGACGATTAAACGAAAAATATTAAGTAAATAGTAAAAAGGTGATATAAACATTTAGCAAAATTTTTGAAAGTGGCTGCCGGCAGACGCACAATGAGACAGTGATGTATTCAATGGGCAGAGGCCATCAGACAGTTTCTTAAATGGCACAGGATGTGGAAACTTTTAGAGATGGTTCCATAAAACTAGACAACGCGGCATAATCCCATATGGAGAGATTTTCTTCTCAGGCACTTGAAGTTTCACCCGCTGGAAAGTACAACTGCCAGTGAATGATGTCATCCACGCAGAGTGGGGATTCACTTACTGTGCCTGTGGGGGTTTGTCTCATAAAGAAGTGGTGGGAACCGTTCAGTCTTTTGCTTTCAGAATTGGGGAATAACCATATTCCTACCACTGAATTCCTTCAGTCATGCACTCGACAAACACTGCAGAGTGCTTTTGTGTGTCAAGCACCAGACCAGGTTTTAAGCCTGGGAGTGATCGATCATATTAGCACTTCTGAAAGATCATCCCAGCTTTCCTGTGACTGGACAGACGAGAGAAGAATTAATGGCAATAAGACATGATGGCGGCTCAGACCAGCACTATGGCAGTGGCAGTGGAAAGAAATGAGCAGATTCAAGAGATATTCCTTGATCTGATACATTGTGGTGACTGACTGAACACTGGATGAGAAAGAAGAGCTAGGAAAGACCCTGGGTTTTGGCTTCGGAAGCCCCGAGCCTGTGGAAGGCGAAGCCAGTCCTCAGAGCTCACATGACACATTGTGGAGTCTCAGTATCACGTTCTCTAGGCAGATTTTAGTTTGTGGTTTGCATGTCAGTCCCTCCTCAATGGTACAAGTGATGCTTTATTCTTTCGGTGTGAGGCCAAGCACGTAAAAGGCATTTGGTCAATGTTGACTAAAGGGCTAGTTGA
>NW_011888816.1:4528325-4532863 GCF_000151845.1 Pteropus vampyrus | reverse complement strand
GAAAAATATTAAGTAAATAGTAAAAAGGTGATATAAACATTTAGCAAAATTTTTGAAAGTGGCTGCCGGCAGACGCACAATGAGACAGTGATGTATTCAATGGGCAGAGGCCATCAGACAGTTTCTTAAATGGCACAGGATGTGGAAACTTTTAGAGATGGTTCCATAAAACTAGACAACGCGGCATAATCCCATATGGAGAGATTTTCTTCTCAGGCACTTGAAGTTTCACCCGCTGGAAAGTACAACTGCCAGTGAATGATGTCATCCACGCAGAGTGGGGATTCACTTACTGTGCCTGTGGGGGTTTGTCTCATAAAGAAGTGGTGGGAACCGTTCAGTCTTTTGCTTTCAGAATTGGGGAATAACCATATTCCTACCACTGAATTCCTTCAGTCATGCACTCGACAAACACTGCAGAGTGCTTTTGTGTGTCAAGCACCAGACCAGGTTTTAAGCCTGGGAGTGATCGATCATATTAGCACTTCTGAAAGATCATCCCAGCTTTCCTGTGACTGGACAGACGAGAGAAGAATTAATGGCAATAAGACATGATGGCGGCTCAGACCAGCACTATGGCAGTGGCAGTGGAAAGAAATGAGCAGATTCAAGAGATATTCCTTGATCTGATACATTGTGGTGACTGACTGAACACTGGATGAGAAAGAAGAGCTAGGAAAGACCCTGGGTTTTGGCTTCGGAAGCCCCGAGCCTGTGGAAGGCGAAGCCAGTCCTCAGAGCTCACATGACACATTGTGGAGTCTCAGTATCACGTTCTCTAGGCAGATTTTAGTTTGTGGTTTGCATGTCAGTCCCTCCTCAATGGTACAAGTGATGCTTTATTCTTTCGGTGTGAGGCCAAGCACGTAAAAGGCATTTGGTCAATGTTGACTAAAGGGCTAGTTGAGAACTTGGCATATGGACACGTGGGTGGTGGGCTTATGGTGTGGAGCAGACCCCTCTGCACTGTTTCAAATTTCATTTTGAAGAAAGTACTTTGAAACTGGACTTCAATATCACCCTGCCACAATAAAGACCCATAAACACAACAGAAGCCCCAGCCTTCTGCCTTGCAGACATAAGAATGTGCTTGGTGACAGACAGAGTTGAGACCAGATGAGTAGCTTTAGGTGCCAAGATAATAAGAGGGAAATTAAAACCAATCCAAGCCATATATTAAAGCCAATCAATAGCCATTACTGTTAGAAAAAATGCCTGTATATCTATGTTCTATAGATATCTATACTCATATCTATATAGACAGATAATTTGTTCTAATAGCACTGTGAAGCTAAATTCTAGCAATTACTCTCTGGCAAAATGAAGGCTCAGTTTTCCAATCAATCTATGTCAGCGCTTCCCTTATATGAATCTTAAATGATTTATTGTCACTTCAGAAAGTAAATGGCATTTGAAGCAGAAGAATGTTCATTTCAGGCAGAGTAATATCAGGAAGAGGATGATAAAAAGAAACAAGGAAGAGAAGGTAAGAAGGAAACAATGATGAAGGTAATGATGTAGGACAACCCATTAGGATGTAAAGCAAGCCAGCAACCTGTACCACACTTCTGTCTGGCTCTGTATAAAAAAATTGATAATCACTCTTCAACGATGAGACATCTTCAAGGAATTTAGAGAGAGTGGGGCCAGAGAAAGAAAACAGACTTGTGAACAAGACCTTCTTTGTGGTCCCTAGAAACGATGGCGGTCCTGAAGACCTGCTTGTACCTGGGTTGAGTCTTTTGACACAGAATTTCATTGGTTCAGAACAGCTTTAACGCTGGAGACCATAATTAGAAAATTGGCCTGCTTCAGGTATTGGAACTTTAACAGGCTGGAGAAGACACACCTACAATGACAACTCTGGAGGAAGCATAGTGGGCGAAGAGCAGACAATGGACCAGCTCCCTTTAATGCCCTGAGCCTAACAATTTTTGGAGATGCTATGCTTTTTTGGCTAGCTCTATATAAACTATAGAAGATATAAACTATAGAAGATATAAAGAGCTCTGTAGTTCTTTCTTCTCAGGTCTTTTGGAACTCTAGATGGGAACAAAGATGATTCACGAACTAAGTCAGATCCGCATTTATTTAGTATTGGGATTATTGTATTCTTGCTTCTGTTTCTGAAAGGCTCACACTCTGACCTCTGGCCACATGGCATGATTCATGCTATCTTCCTGACCTCAAAACTAAGGCTTTGAGAGGTTTATACACTGAATAATTTGTTCAGGTCCAGGTAAGTGCTACATAGTTGATTCAGCCCAAGGCTGACTGCGAAGTTTATGAACTTCCTGCTGTGCCAATCTGCCGTCTCTTTTAGACAACCTTTTTATTATGTGAAAATTTCCAGATAATTTCAGAGAGTTTATCACTCTCTAGGAACTCTGCTCTTGAAACCCCTAGGTGTCCATGAACACGTTTACATCCAGTAGATTTTCGTGCAAGCATGTTTGATTCTGAGTTCTTAAGCTTTCTGCTGTAAAAAGACATTATGATGTCCTCTCTTCCAAACGACTTTTATAGTATTATTTTTTTATCTTTCCCCAAGTGACTTACACTACAGAGGAGCCAGAGAAACATTCGAGAGTCTATATTTGACAGAACTTAGATCCACAAAACAGAAGCCTTGTTAGAAAGAAATCTGTCATGCCCGGATGGGTATCCACCCTCCACCATGATGCTGGGCCAGGATGAAAATGAAACTAGCTGTGCTATGGGGTTAGTGTTCTGTGGACCACTGAATCCAGTCCACCCATGTTGAGCCCACCCCAGGTCATCCACATCCTGCTTCTTCCTGATCCCCACATGTTCTGTGCGGTTTATGGTCATCTGCTCCTGTGCACTGTAGGCTTCTGTCTTATTAATCCACCTCTGTGACCCATAGTACCTGACACAGTGCTAGGAGAAAGTCAGTACTAAGTCAGTATTTGTCAAATGGCATAACATGTCTGTGTCTTGGGCCTAGTTTTACAATCAGGTATTATTTCTATAATTAATCAATTCTCTGGCACTATTGGCCATTAAGCTGTCTTTGTTAATTGCTCCAAGGTAAAAGCAGATGCACAGAATTAATAAGCCACAAATAAAACAAAACATGAAAATAATCATGTTTTCAAAATGATACAGATGAGAATATTAACACATGGAAAATAGACATCATAGGCGATGATTTGAAACAATGTGATCTAAGGCATCTAAGTGACATACTTAGTGACGGGGACATTAGCAGCATTGCTCCTCACCGTTAAGGCCCACCTTTCAACAGGGAGGTGCCAGTTGTCTTGGACACATGTCATCCTCATCTTTTGAATATCTTGTGTATATTTTGCAACATGGTGTGTATAATATCACGCAGTACTTTCCAAATCTCCTTTGTAACTGAGTCTAGAGTGGCGAAACAGACATTAAACAAAATATACTAAAATATAAATATAATGCACATACACCCATATATAATTAGGAGAAAACTAAGGTGCTGTGAGAGAGAATCACAGGATGGGGGTACTTAATTTACTCTGAAGGATGAGGGAAGGCCTTTCCTAGAGAAATAGAGGAGAAAGAATGGACTTAGGTTACGCTTTCAAGAAGAGAGATCACATGGGAAAGCCTCAAAGAAGGAAGAACATGGCATTTACAAAGAAAAGCAAGAAATCGAACAGGCTGTGTAGTTAGCACATCATGAGGAGAGGGGGTGAGGTTGGAGACAAACAGGCCATGTGGGCTCTTGTTACATCCTGAGAAAGTCTGGAATCTGTGAAAGCGTGTTGAGCAGGTAGGTGACCCAGTCACATTTTCATACTTTAAAGGTCTTTCTTGCTGTCGTTTAGAGAAGAGATCGAGATGGAGGAAGCAGTGTCCCTAGTTTTGCAAGAGGCCATTGCCTGGGTTCTGGGGAGATGAGGCTGGTGTCAGACTAGCAGGGCGAAGCAAAGATGGAGACAAGTAAATGGATCCCAGATATTTCATATTTAGAAGCTAAAACGTATAGAACCTGGGTTGACTGTGGTATGTAAGGAGAAACAAGACCAAGAAAAGATCCTGTGTCTGGCTTTAGCAGGTGGGTGAACGGAGCCCAAGAAGCTTAGGGGAGATTCGGTTTTGTAGGGACCGATCAAACTTTAAAACATGTTAAATGTAAGGTGTCTTCGAAATGGTGTCATGTTCTCACTTCAGGAGTCTGTGATTGAGCACCCACCCTTCCTGGCAGTTTTCATGTTCAATATTAATCATGCTACCCTGTGATGATAAAGACCAAGACAGTCACAGAACATTTTGTTTGTAGTAGTCACTGCCTGGTGTTCGCACTCGCTTTGGGCACTATTCAAGACAGAAGGATCATGCTGGGTTCAATGAAAAATTGCTGGGGTTGTGTTTCTCTTAAGTAGCCAAATTAATAACAGGGGCATGTTGCTGTGAGGACCAGTTTCTTACCTTTGTGTGTGTGTGATGGCCTCAGCAAAAGCTTGGGGAAAAGCTCTTGGCTTTGGAGAAGTAACTCACATTGGTTTAGCCTTTCGGGTCACTTGGAAACAGAG
>NW_011888816.1:4519067-4528275 GCF_000151845.1 Pteropus vampyrus | reverse complement strand
AAAACAAAACATGAAAATAATCATGTTTTCAAAATGATACAGATGAGAATATTAACACATGGAAAATAGACATCATAGGCGATGATTTGAAACAATGTGATCTAAGGCATCTAAGTGACATACTTAGTGACGGGGACATTAGCAGCATTGCTCCTCACCGTTAAGGCCCACCTTTCAACAGGGAGGTGCCAGTTGTCTTGGACACATGTCATCCTCATCTTTTGAATATCTTGTGTATATTTTGCAACATGGTGTGTATAATATCACGCAGTACTTTCCAAATCTCCTTTGTAACTGAGTCTAGAGTGGCGAAACAGACATTAAACAAAATATACTAAAATATAAATATAATGCACATACACCCATATATAATTAGGAGAAAACTAAGGTGCTGTGAGAGAGAATCACAGGATGGGGGTACTTAATTTACTCTGAAGGATGAGGGAAGGCCTTTCCTAGAGAAATAGAGGAGAAAGAATGGACTTAGGTTACGCTTTCAAGAAGAGAGATCACATGGGAAAGCCTCAAAGAAGGAAGAACATGGCATTTACAAAGAAAAGCAAGAAATCGAACAGGCTGTGTAGTTAGCACATCATGAGGAGAGGGGGTGAGGTTGGAGACAAACAGGCCATGTGGGCTCTTGTTACATCCTGAGAAAGTCTGGAATCTGTGAAAGCGTGTTGAGCAGGTAGGTGACCCAGTCACATTTTCATACTTTAAAGGTCTTTCTTGCTGTCGTTTAGAGAAGAGATCGAGATGGAGGAAGCAGTGTCCCTAGTTTTGCAAGAGGCCATTGCCTGGGTTCTGGGGAGATGAGGCTGGTGTCAGACTAGCAGGGCGAAGCAAAGATGGAGACAAGTAAATGGATCCCAGATATTTCATATTTAGAAGCTAAAACGTATAGAACCTGGGTTGACTGTGGTATGTAAGGAGAAACAAGACCAAGAAAAGATCCTGTGTCTGGCTTTAGCAGGTGGGTGAACGGAGCCCAAGAAGCTTAGGGGAGATTCGGTTTTGTAGGGACCGATCAAACTTTAAAACATGTTAAATGTAAGGTGTCTTCGAAATGGTGTCATGTTCTCACTTCAGGAGTCTGTGATTGAGCACCCACCCTTCCTGGCAGTTTTCATGTTCAATATTAATCATGCTACCCTGTGATGATAAAGACCAAGACAGTCACAGAACATTTTGTTTGTAGTAGTCACTGCCTGGTGTTCGCACTCGCTTTGGGCACTATTCAAGACAGAAGGATCATGCTGGGTTCAATGAAAAATTGCTGGGGTTGTGTTTCTCTTAAGTAGCCAAATTAATAACAGGGGCATGTTGCTGTGAGGACCAGTTTCTTACCTTTGTGTGTGTGTGATGGCCTCAGCAAAAGCTTGGGGAAAAGCTCTTGGCTTTGGAGAAGTAACTCACATTGGTTTAGCCTTTCGGGTCACTTGGAAACAGAGACAGCCCGTATTTTTGTTAGAATCCTGGTTCAGGCTAACACATCCAGCCACGGAGAAAGCAGTTTTAAAATAGACCCGGTCAGTTGTCAGGGGACAGTTTGTGTTGAGACAATTGCACCGAGGCCACGACCCGTCGTCAGCCTCCTGTGAGCATCTGAGCAGGCTGTCCTCTGATTTTGCATTTGGTTAAATATATTTTTTAGAACATACACAGTCATTTTTGAAATAGTAAATGCAATGAGGAAGCTTTGGGAGGAAAGGGAATAGAAAAGCTAACACACAGGAATGCGTCCAGTGTGAGCTCAGATGTCCTCTCCCCTTCAGTACACACACCCTGGGTCAAACCTCCCTCCATCCCTCATAGGCACCGTGATGACACAAGATAACTCAGCCTATGTGAGCTTCAGTTTCTCCTTCTGCACATTCTGGCAGTGTGAGTAGAGAGTCTGACATAAGTCTTGGCCCATAGCAGGTTAAAGTAGTCAGAGAAACAGAACCAGTAGGAGTGTGTGTGTGTGTGTGTGTGTGTGTGTGTGTGTGTGTGTGTGTGTGTCTGCCTGCATCTGGGGAAAGAGAGAGAGAGAGAGATTGATTTTAAGGAATAGGCTCATGCAATTCCGGAAGTCTTGGTAAGTTGACAATCTGTCAGGTAGGCCAACAGGCTGGAGGCCCAAGGAAGAGTTGCAGTTCAAGGCCAAAGGCAGTCTGGTGGCAGAATTCCCTCTCCTTTGGGAGGGCGCATTCTTTTTCTTATAACTCCAACTGATTAGATGAGACCCACCCACATTATGGAAGATAATCTGCTTTACCCAGAGTCTATTGGTTTAAATGCTATTCTTATCTGAAAAATACCATGACAGCAACGTCCAGATATGTTCGACCAGATATCTGGGTATCACGGCCTAGCCAACCTGGCATCTAAGGCTAAGCATCACACAGGTTCTCTGTTTTAAACTTCTCAGATCTCTCTGGCTCAGTTTAACCAGAAAGACCCTCGAGCTCCTTATTACTTGCCTTTGTGACTTCGTCCTTTTTTGTCTCTGAATCACCACCTCCCGCTTTTAGGACATTATACAGCACAAGATAGCATTTCCATATATGTTGACTTAATAAAGGGCCACATAAATTATGTAGGATTCATTTATACAAGCAAAAGATAGAGATTTTAACAAACTGTGGATTTATTTATTCAGTAAGAATGTTAAAGCAATGGAGAAATTTAGGCGTAGGCTTCAGGGCACACGTTTTTACATATTGTTAAAATAAAAATAGACAACCAAAGCCCATGAAGGCTAGTAAACTAATGCTGTCTTTCTTTCTCCAATGGTCTTCTCTATGTTAAGTTTCAGACCACGTCCTCTGGCTCAGCCAGCTTGTATGTCCCCACTTTGGCCCCAGTTTGCTCTGTAGGGAACAGGGGCATCTGGCATGAAGGGGAGAGGGCACTGCGCCGTCACTGTGATTCCAGAATCAAGAAGCGGCTCAGACACGCAGGAACGTGCGTGGAAGGCATTGCTGAGGGAGAGAGCTCTTCAGAGATATTGGTAATTACAGCAGGACCCTGCGAGACGCCCAGCACGTGGACACTCCACCTCAGGAGGCCTGACAGTTCCAAAGCCAGGAAACACACGCGTTCCAATCAACCCCCCAGAGCAGTATTGCTAAAGGAATGAGAAGCGTGGAGAATCTCAGGTTCTCTGCAGTTAGGTTTTGCCTCTTCTCATTTTTGTGTGCTCAGACAGAGCTAAGCCGCCGTGGCGATGCAGGCATGGGATGCTGTTTCTGGGGGAGGCCCCGCCGAGTCAGTTTCTTCTCTGAGTGTTTTCGGTCTCCTGGCTTGAAGCTCCTCCTGCCTGTCCTTGCCCCAGGGCTGAGGTTTGGTGGCAGGACTCACCGTTGAGACAGCCAAGGCAAGTGGAGGGGCAGAGGGGAAGGAAGAAGCAACACAGGGGTTCTCTGCTGGAGTGAGGCTGCCAGCAGGGCTAGGAGCTGTGACGGGCACACGGGGAGCCCAGAGCTACGTGGCCCGGATGTGGAGCTGGCCAGACCCTGCCACTGCTGAGTCCGTCCTGGGCAGTGTCGCCGCAGTGGAGGGAAGGAAGACAGCTGTCTTCCAGTGTGGAGGCTCAGGACTCCCTGGGCAGCCTCACGGAGGAGCAATCCGAGAAGCGGCTTTAAGAAGACACGGGTCTTCTGTATGGACAGGGCTATCTACTAGGGTCAGAAACCGCTCTTGTCACTGGAGACGCCATGACCTAGAAAGAGACTACATTTCTCAATAGTTCCATTAAGCAGTTATACCGAGGCTGCCAATACCATTGCAATTATAAAAGCAGTGATTTTTTCATATGCCCATGATATTCAGGTACCGTGAATGCATCCTGCATTTTAGTTCCTTCAGCAACTCTGGGAAGTGAGCATTGTTGGCCTCATGTTACAATGAGGAAAACCAAGATCAGAGAGCCAAAATACTCTACAGGTCAGGATTCTCAGCCAGGTCTTTATGATTCTGATGCCTGTACTAAATCTAAAGATGATTTTCCTTTCTCCTCCAAGGGAAGATGAGTCTAGGGAAAGGAATGGTGTCCCTATGAAGGAAGGACAGCAAATGAGAGTCTGAGGAAGGTGGCCAGCCAAAGAGGGGAGCTATATATCCAGGCAGGGAAAGGCCAAAGGGAATGAGGCAGTGCTGGCCATTTTGAAGCACATAGCTAAGAGATTTCTGGGAATTCTGCTGGACAATCAGGGCCAAAGAGAAAGAGCAGTTCTAAGACTTGAGCAATTCAGGCCACCAGGAACTCGTGGAAAGCTGGCCTCTGAGTGTGGTAGCCAAGGCGACAGCAGAGCTTCCTCTGCCACCCAGTGCCTGGAAGGGAGGAGAAAGGGCAGGGGAACACTGGCCACCCTGCAATCCTAGTAGGAGGGAGCCACAGAGGTGACAAGTAGCAGTGACCAGTTACAAACCCTACAGACCTGTGAAATGAGGGCTCCTGATAGACAGACCCAGGTTCTTCCTTTGGGCCCAAGAGAAGAACAGAGGTGAGCGAGGAGGCGTCAGCTGCCCCACAGCAGGGTCATTCATTGACCATCCTCACACCCACCCCGACTCTGTGCTGGGTTGAGTGTGTTTCTACATATAGCACCGTGCTTTGGACGGGCTCCCTGACCCAGTTTGGTAGCTGTCAGTTGACATTCTCCACTGCCCGCCCCCTACACCCGCCACGACCTTAGAGAGGATCTCAGCAGACTTTTGGGAGGTGTGGTCCTAGGATGGACTGCTCGTGCCATCCTTTCTTTTCCATTTCATCTTGCTCTGAGTCTGGCCGCTCTCTACCTCATCACCCAGCCTTCCTTTTCCATCTTTACCTTGGTCTCACTCTACTTGACGCTTGGCCCTGCCCTTCTTTCTCAAGAGTTAGGTTGATCTGCATATAAGAGAAAATCCCAAAATAACAGTGGGTAAACAAAGATTAAACAGGATGAAAGTCTATTTCTCTTTCATATGAAAGAAATTCAGGAGTGGGTTCAGGACTGGTGTAGTGACTCCTTCACGTCGTTGAGGACCTAAGCTCCTACATTTCTGCTCCACACAGGTTCCCAAGGTCGAATCACAGATCTAAATGGCAGCTAGAGCTCACGCCATCATGAACGCAGTGAGAAAGGGGAGGAAAAGCAGAGAGGCAAAAAGGTGGCCTTCCTAGCTGAGGTAGCGCTCTCTGAGCACCCTATGCCCCTCACGTCCCTTCCACTTTTATCTTGGTGACCAGAATTTAGTCACATGGTCACACCTAGCTGCACGGGGAGCTGGGAAGAATGGTCTTTATTCTCAGAAGGAGTGGCCCAGCTGCAAGTCAAGCTTTCATCATTTAGGAAGAAGAGAAGAATGGATATCTTCTGTCCCTTCTTCCTGTCCCTCCTCCTCTGCAGTGACCAGGCTCACCCTCAGTCATGGTTTGGGTTTTCCTTCTGGGTTCAGTGTCTTAGGCTGCCAGTATATGGAAGAAAATTAACACATGCCTAACCTTAACTTAGTACAAGGTCATAGCCGGGCTTTGGGCTTGTCTCTTCTGGCAGTTACTTCTCACTGTGTTTGCCCCCTGTGTGGCCCCAGACACCTTCTGGTTGTGATTATTCCCAGGGAGGCAAAGCACTGTGACAGCTGAAGACAGATGCACTTCCTGTCCTGAATTCTTTCTCTCTTTTCTTTTGTTTAATGAGCCAAACTTTACAGCTAGAATTAAAAACAGGAAAATTGAAATCCTAGGACATTTAAAAGATAAACAATCTCCACTCCAACTTTAGAAGCTATTTTAGAGAGAAACAAGTAAATAAATGCACAAAATGGAAAGACTCAAAAGCTACAGCTTCAAGGTATCCTCATGCAGTGACTTTCAATCTGAGTAGAAGAAGCGTCTTATAAAAGAAACCTCAGGCCAATTCGCAATACGCGGAGATATAAAAGTAGTATTTTATTTTCGTAAATTTACTGTATACGTTCAAGAGTATAGTATTTACTCATAAACCCCATTAGTTAAACAAGGAAACGAAGCCCTATTAATGAGCATAACTTTTTGAATTCAGGACTTATAGGTACAGTCATACAAAAATGTTAATATCTAGTTTATTTTGGATGTATTTTCATATATAATCTCATAATGTATTTCACAGAATCATGGAGACCTGGGTGCACACAGAGCAGTGGTTATAAATGGTAGCATTTTACAGCTTCTCCCGCAGCTGCAGTTATGCACTGTGAGATAAGCTGTAGAGTGTAGTTCTAATATTCTCTATACCATCGGCTGTATAGTTCTGTCTGGAATACACAGCAGGAGCAGATTTCTTGTTGAGTCTGCCCAGCCCATGGTAGCAAATGACCCTTGACAGTTCAAGTTAACTCACTGGTGGCTTCAGACTATTAAAATAGAGTACACACCGTGTTTGAATGTGATATTGTGTTTCATTACAACTTTATAAATAGTTAAGTGTATTAAAAGCGAAATAAAACCCAACAGCCATGGAACCCCTGGATTGCTACAGTCCATGAGGGTATCTCTAAGTATCACGATTCCAAAATTGCCCACTCCCTTTCCTTCCCTGCCCCACAACTTCTTCTCAAGGTGTGTCTTGTCTTCGCATCCGACAGAGAGACAAGTACACCCCCTTCTTGCCTTCCCTGCCAGCACCGTTGTTATTTGCTGTATCTCCCTTTCTCTGATTTCCAGCCTGTACGGCTTCTCTCTGGTGACCCTGCGTTCCCTTCTCACACTGCTGTCCATTGTGAGTCCTTGGGGAGGAGGTGTGGGTGGGGCAGGCAGGATGCAGGGTGAACAGGAAGAAGCACACAGGAGCGCTTCCTTTCATTACCCTCTGCATAGACCCTGGAGAAGTAAAAGCCCAGACAGTATCTTCCTTCTGAGGTGCACGTGGAGGACCAAATGTGCAAACTAGTCTCTGCCTTCCATTTTCTGCCACTGTTATTCCCGTGGAAGGGAGAGGCCATGGGTGTGGTTTATAAAACGGAACAGCCGTGTCTTAGGCGCCCGTGCTCTGCGTGTACAGGACTGGAGGATTCTCATTCTGACTTGTGCGAGATCATCCTCTGAGATGAGAACATCGGCCCTTGCCCAGAAGCATCTAACTAGAAAGAAAAAGCGTTTTCATTGTTTTGCGTGGCATGTCACCAACCATGGGCGGTGGCCTGCTGTGGGAAGGGAAACTGGGGCTTCAGGGTGAGGAGCCTGGACTCAAGTCCAGGGTCCACCACTTATTAGTTCTGTGGGACCAAGCAAGTTTCTTCCCCTCTCCATGCCTCGGTTTTTGATCTGTAAAATGGAAAAGCGATGGCTGCCTGCCTCGACCACGTGTGGTTGCTGGGCAACGAACTGGACTCGGCATCTGTGACAGTTCTTTGTACCTGTGGGGGTTCCACATGGTAGTTTTAGGCAGGTGGGCAAATTTGAGCCAGTGAACAGCTTATTTAAAACATAAAAGATGCTTGGATTCTCATCTCTTTCCGCATCCTTGTCTGGTTCATATTCTAAGCACAGCTCTTATTGTATTTGGCCCCAATGCCAGAAGCACTAAAATCTATTGATGTAACATAAGCAATACATTTATTCATAGCCATAGCTTCATTTTCATAAAGAGGGAGAACACAGATATCTCTGGGCATTCTGTAGATGCTGACGCTTGGGAGGATATCTTTAAGGAGCTGTTTTTTGAGTCTGTGAAACCATGTGATGATTTAAGATTCTGATCTAATTAAATATATTTGGGGCATTTTACCCATATGAAAAAAATTATGAGTAATTTATAAACATTTCCAGAATTCCCAAGATCAAAATATTGTCTTAGAATGCTCCTTTGGTATAATTATTTGGGTTTTGTCACTGTGCCAAAGAAAGCTCAAAAAAATAATAAACCAACATTTTTAATGTGAACCTGTTTACATAATTTACCAAAATAGGGATTTTAAATTTCTTTAATTTCCACCTTGCCTATTTTTTTCTCACAAGCATGCAGTCATTCAGCAGGAAAACCCAGGGTCTTGGGAACAGAGTAATCATTCCCATTAGCATTATTCTGAGGGTCGCTGGGTAGGGAGGACAGTGGGAAGAACCCGGGCACTGCAGGGGGTGACTTGAGTCCACACCCAGAGTCCACTGCTCCCTGGGCCCCACCCGTCTCCTGGGCCTTAGTTTCCTCACATGCTTAGTGAGGACACCCAGCTTCTAGCCTCCCCCACTGCCTCTTCCTCTTGTCATGGAGTTTGAATACCGGTGACCTTCAGACCTTAACCTGAGTGTACACATTTTATTCTCTTCATACAGTATTCTGACACTGGAAAGTTTACATAAATATCCAACTGGGAGCCTTTATTGAGAAATCAAGGGATTTGCAGCACCGGCTCTATATTGCAACTTCTGTCTGGGCGTGAGTTACAGCCACCCTTTCGTTGGATCAGAGAATCTGGGCTCTCCTGCTCCCCAGTCTGGGTTCACCCAAGTCACCTGCCCAGGACCTGTGCCTCTTCTCCAAACAGTTGTCCTCCACCTGACAGGATCTGCCTCCTTTGTGCCTTACCCCTAACGCAAAGGGAGATCTCTGCCACTGACCTGGGGTCATGCCTCAAGGTGGGGCTCCCATGGGATCAGGCTAAGCCCTCGCTTAGCCCATTCCTCTGCCATGTCCTTTCTCTTACTTCCGTCCTTCTGGAGGAATTACTTTCAAGAGAATCCCCATCTCAGCCTCCGCTTCTAAAATCTGATCTACAACAACTCATGTTGACAGTTTAAAATCACTACATCTAAAACCTAAATGTCCCCTAGCCCCTCACAGAGTGTCTTATTAATATGCACATACCTGGAGCACACCCGGTTAGATAGAATTGGTGCCTTAGTCAAATGACAGAGTATACTGTATTTCATAGCCCAGGAAGGTTTCTTGTGCAGATCTGACCCAGGTTGATGGGCAGATACTTCTTTCTTCTCCAGATGGTAAAATTGAGATTCTGAGAAGATACATATGAAACTGATGTCGTAATGGTTTCTTGGGTTCCAAATGCAGTTCCCTTCATTGACATAACTGCAGAGGTTTAACTGCTATATCTTGGATTTCTGTCATTTCTGATTTCTTTCTTTTGGAACTTACTATCCAGAGCAACTTGATGTTGGACATATATTCATGGACTATAAAACTTTAAATCTGAAAGGGAACTTAGAGATCATATAATAAGCAAAGCCAAATGCAAGATCCCA
>NW_011888816.1:4511094-4516782 GCF_000151845.1 Pteropus vampyrus | reverse complement strand
CACCATGCTCCACTTCTCCTGGTCTGCTGCCTGGCATTTCCCACTCTTGTCTGTTGTTGCATCTGGAATATTGTCCTGTAGCTATGTCTTTATATTTTCCTCCTCCCTTAGGCTGTGAGCTATAATTTGCTTTATGTCCCAACAGCTGACAGAGAGCCAGGCACATAATAGGAACTTAAAAGTGTTGGCTGAAGGAATAAATGAATGAATGAATGTTTCCAGAATAAATATACCAATTAAATAATTTCTTTTTGGTTAGAGAACACATGTAAAGTGTATTTTTAGTGTGAGTTAGCAGAAGTGCTATAAGTGATTCAGGTTAATTCAAGGTACTCTATTTTGGCAAGAAAAACTTTTTGAACATTCAAATGGAGTTAGTGAACACAACAATTACTATCTGATAGATTACAGATATATGTTTTGAACTGGCATATTTTAAGATTGTTTTTAAGTTGCTTCTGTGTTTGAATCAGTTTAGTTTTATTTATTTATTCTTACCTATTATTAACTTTTAGACGCATGCAGATCCCACAATTAGTTGTAGCTGTTTAAATTATTCGATTGACTTTATTTCCAGAAACGGAACATATACTTCATTACTTATACCGTGAGTTTTGTGAATCAGTGTTGCCTTTGGTCCAAGGCCAGCTGTTGTATGATAAGTCCTGCTAGATGATGCTTAAATTTCAAGTGAAGATGGACATTAAAGACACAAGCAGACAAGTAACCAGCTATGTGTTCTTGTGTATGTTAATTTGCTCCTGTTTACTTGTCTGTGGAGTGAGGAGGGCTGTACTAGGAAATTAAAAGATTTTCTTCGAGCTCAGACATTCTGGATTTAGAATATCATTTGCAAGTATAGATGCATCCTGGGAAAGCTGTGAGTATATCAAATAATATACTTTATATGTTAAGTAAATAGTCTCTGTCCTGGTTTTTCTCATTTGTAATTTCAATATTGGTACATTGTGTTCTAAAACTGGTTGCAGATATTCTAACACCTGTTGTAGCCAGACGTTGTTACCAAGAGCTCACCTGAACAAGCTGCAATTCTAAATGCTGTGCCATCAAGGGATTCCAGCCATGTCCGCAGCCATGTCTACTGCTCATTATCCAAAGAGAGAATGTAGGTGCATGTGAATGTTCTCCAGAGACCATGATGAGGAACATGTGGGACCCCCCCCACCTTCTCTGCCTCAGAGGGTTTCGTATGGATCTCTTCTGCTTCACACAGAGTAGGCATTCCGTAAAGGTGATTGCCATTCCTTTTTATGAAAGCATGAGTAAAGAAAAGGAGTCTTTACTTCTCTTTTGCGCTGATAAGGGAGATGTCAAAAATATATAATATTTTTAGATGCTTTTAAAAATGTGTCTGTAGGTTTTCCAATAGTTTTCTTTCTGTATCCAAAATTGGAGAAGGCCGTTCACTTCATAGTAAGAAGGGGAGTTCCAGGTCAGGAGGATTCAGCTGTGGGCAAACATCCCAGGGGAAACTGCCTTAACGGCCATAGTGCGTCACCGGCGAAATCTGGCATCTCTCCAAGCTGACATTTACCTATACAGTGACCCCTTCTAGATGGAGAAATCAAATATTAATGGAATTAAAATAGGAGTTTACATTCCATGCATGATGCATGAAATGTCAGAATATGCGTGATGACCTGAACTGTAGATTTTGAGCCTGTATTCATCCTTAAGTAAATGAGAGGATGAAGTCTGGAACATTTCTGCTTTGTTTACAACCTAGAGAGCAATGACAGTTCTGCTGCTCCTGGGAGAAAGTTTTTTCGCTCAAGGTCTGATCTATATCAATAAGCCCAACAACAGGAAGAAAAGTCTCTGGGCAAAAATGACTGTTACTGTGGATGCCAAGTGCTGCAGGTTTCAGCTGGCTTTAGAAGTGTCTGCGCCCAGCCACAGGCTTGAGTCTTTTATTTGCATGTATCAATATTTAAATAATGACTAAGAACCCTTAAAATTCAGAAATATTATATTTATCTCTTATTCAGAAATAAAAAAGAAGAATCCTGCTTTCCAGATGTTCTCATTATATATATTTGAAATCTTATTTTAACTTTCCTATGGGACTTTATTTCAGGTAAATTATAAACAGCAGAAGGCAGAAAGTCTTGCTTTGTGCATGATCAGAGTTTACAGATACAAAATGAGAGTTGGCCAAATGTTTGGTTATTTCGCCGGTGTGTTTTTCGTAGTGTTAGACGCCTAAGCAATTACTCGTTAGAAGTTTTATTTTCGTCTGGCCAGTGCTAATGTTTTGTTGTAATCCCTTACTCATTGGCTAAACTTGTTTGAGAAGAAGAATACACACCCAACCACATAATCCAGGTCAGTCCTTTCGTACTAGAGAGAAAGGAGGCCATCATTATTCTCCTCTCTAAGGAGTTTATTGTCCTATAGAAGGCACATAAACAGATGTTTAAAATTCTGTAGGGTAAGTGCCATAATAGAGTTAGGTTCAGAGTACTAACTGTGCCTGGCAGAACTGGAAATTTGGTAGAGAAGGTGACATTTGAAATGGGTCTCGAAGGAAAAAGAGGAGAAATTTTCCAGTAAAGAAAAGCAGAAGGACACAGCATGTGGAAGAAGAAAGATCACAAGCAAGCACAGAAACAAGAAAGTGTTTTACGGCTTCAGGGAGCATCATACAGTTCAGAAATCCTCATTGAACCCTTCTCAGTAGTGGTGGAGGCAGTCGGAGTGAGGCGGAATCCCTCTGCATTTATTGTTGCAGGCGACTTGAAGTAAAGAGTCTTTTGCAGCACTGCAGGCCAGTGATATGAGGGTCTGAGCTATGACGGTGACAGCAAGAGCGGAGGAGATGCGTTTAAGCGGTATTTCAGTGGCAAAATGGGTAGGATTTGGTGCAAGATTAAAAGCAGACGTTAGAAGAGAGTTGAGGGTGACTCCTAGGATTCCAGAGAGGCCTCAGGATAGAAGTTAGGCTCTTTGGGGGAAAGACCTGAGGCAGAAATAACAACTATAATTTTAGACATTTTGAGTTCACTCTCACGTAAGATAGTGACCCGGAAGAGATTTGGGCAGTCCCAAACCTTACTCTGAGACTTAGGAGAGCAAGCGAGACTGAAGAAGTGAGAACCACTGGCACGTGTATGGTAATATATGACACACATAGGGCTTAAATTTCTCAATGGGGGATGTAGAACTAGGAAAGAAGAGGATTAAGGAGTAAACTCGGGGAGAGACGTAATGAAACATGGATTAATCTGGAGAGAAAACCAGGTAGTTCTGAGGGTCACTAATTTTGAAAGAACAGAGTGGTCAAGAGTGCAGATGTCAAGGTCATGTGGAGGAAGGATTTTATATCTTCGGATATGACAGTATGTGACTTCCACTCTCTGAAGATGTCAGTTGGGGTTCCATCAAGATAGAAACCCTCTAAATATTTCATACAGAGGGTTTGAATTGGGGGAATTGGTTACAAATTTATCGGAAGAGCTGGGAAAGCAGCAGGAAGCACATGATGTTACCTGGGAGCTGCTGCTTTCTTTAGGTCTGGAAGCCCACACTTGATGGAGGCACTGCTACTGTCCCATTGTTACCCAAACTCCTCACTGCGAGGAAGGAATCCCACCGGCAACGTTCACCCACAGTCGCTTGCCTTTACTGGAGCATAAAGCAGAGAAATGGCGGCTCCCTCCCACTTCCCAGTCTCAGACAAATGCCTCCTACCTGCAGAGCCTGACGAACACCAGCAGGCAATGGGGTCTGGGAAATGTAGTGTCCAGGCTTCCAGCCCCTTGTGCTACACAGAGGAGACTATGGGAAAACAGAAAGAGGCTTAGTTCTAACAATAGGTATCTGGGGGAGGGGACTAAGGCAGTTGTTTTAGATATCGCGTGCTGTTATTTCTCCTTTATAAAAATGATGGTGTGTAGCATGTGCTGCTTTATCCGGGACATAACAAGGTGTCTGTCATAAGTTCATCAGTGGTCCATGGTTTTTGTGCCATTGTCTACATTTTTATTTTGATGATTAATAAAGCATTAGGGGACAGTTTTCCTTTCTCTAAGCATAATGTGATTTACGAGTAAACACAAGGAAGAATTGGGCACATGTAGGGAGCGGGTGGTGGAGGAGAAAATAAAATGCTCATTTTTGCCAAAGATATGTACAGAATTCTGACTTTACAGAAAAGGAAGCTTCCTCCACCTGTATCTAGAACATTTTCTAGCAGCTTCCTTTATTCCTGGCCCTCACACCTTCATTCCTCTTGGGCTACTGCTCAAGTGAGTCGTTCATAGCTGTTATTGAGGGGCTTGTTCTGTTGTGTGCATTGTGGCTGATGTGAGGAGATGGGACCTCCCTATGTCCCAGTATTGCGAAGAAAAGTTTCGAAGGGAGTGATCGTCAAACTGCTTTGTGAAACCACAGTCCCGAGCTATCACGAGGTGAAGAAAGCAGAGATAGCCGGGGCCGTTTGGAGGTGAGGGGATGGTTCTGGAAGAATGAGTAATCTGGGACAGTAGCAGCTTCAGCGGGGTATGTCTACTCCAGACACGTTCCCACCTGATCTGATGAGCCTACCAATTTGGAGGTGTGTCCCTCTTATTTTGCATGCTCCTGGTGGAAGTCTGCGTTTGTCACGAAGCTCTGATATACTGCGATATTGATATGAGCCTGGAGTGTGAAGGTCTCACGTTCTCTTGTGACCTGGCCCTTCCCTTGGTCCTCTTTGTTTCCAGGAAAGAATTGTAATGCCCCTGGGGTGCCCCTGTTTGTTTATAGGGAACTGTGTATCTGCTCAAGGTCAGGATGCCTGTGTGTCTGATTTCGCTTTTTCCTCCAGATGTCCAGATGGCACAAAATAGCTTCCATTGTCTGTTTTGGCAGAGGCAGGTTGTGTGTGGGAATTTCTTCATTTTATTACTCACAGGGCTTATTGTCTATTCCCATTCTTCTTACTTATTTCAGTGGGTTCCACCGAGGTGATTTATGTAAATGTGCACTCATCTCGCAACCCTATTCTTTGAATTATAATTGTATTTTCCTTCACAGACTATAGGTTGAACATGTTAAATATAAACTATGGTTCTCTTCGGTGACCTCGAATTTTTTTCAGTCTCATTATTTTTTTTTTAGAGAGAGATGGTAACTAGCAAAAATGTTGCATAGAGAAAAGATTCTAGCCATTTCAGCCTTCACCCCCTGGGAACAAAAAGAAATCACTAATTCCTTTAGAAAGCACTTGGGGATATTAATTTTTGTCCAGACTGTTCTTTCGATCAAATCACCTTGTTGACAGACCTGATATTGGCTACGTGAATCATGACAAATGGCTTTGCCCAAATATTCCAGAAGATCCAGTGGGGAGGTGGGAGCCTTTTCTGAGCACCTGCTGTGGAGCAGAAGCTCGGCTGGTTTGAACTGACATAATACCAGATGTCCGTGGAATCACTTTTAATTTTAAGGCACCTGCTAGTCAATTCAGGTACATTTTCTCATCTACTCCACAATAGACATTTCAGGATGCTGCTGATAGCCTTCTTTGTCAAAAAAAAAAGAGAAACTGAGGCTTAGAAGAGCAGAGTAACTTACAGCTGTCAGGGACACAGCCAGTGCTCCTCACCCTCTCTCCATTATCCGTTGTTTACTAAGCTGCCTGCAGAAATTTGGGTTGATGAGGGTCCCGCGACAACTTCGGACAAT
>NW_011888816.1:4507937-4511044 GCF_000151845.1 Pteropus vampyrus | reverse complement strand
ACATAACAAGGTGTCTGTCATAAGTTCATCAGTGGTCCATGGTTTTTGTGCCATTGTCTACATTTTTATTTTGATGATTAATAAAGCATTAGGGGACAGTTTTCCTTTCTCTAAGCATAATGTGATTTACGAGTAAACACAAGGAAGAATTGGGCACATGTAGGGAGCGGGTGGTGGAGGAGAAAATAAAATGCTCATTTTTGCCAAAGATATGTACAGAATTCTGACTTTACAGAAAAGGAAGCTTCCTCCACCTGTATCTAGAACATTTTCTAGCAGCTTCCTTTATTCCTGGCCCTCACACCTTCATTCCTCTTGGGCTACTGCTCAAGTGAGTCGTTCATAGCTGTTATTGAGGGGCTTGTTCTGTTGTGTGCATTGTGGCTGATGTGAGGAGATGGGACCTCCCTATGTCCCAGTATTGCGAAGAAAAGTTTCGAAGGGAGTGATCGTCAAACTGCTTTGTGAAACCACAGTCCCGAGCTATCACGAGGTGAAGAAAGCAGAGATAGCCGGGGCCGTTTGGAGGTGAGGGGATGGTTCTGGAAGAATGAGTAATCTGGGACAGTAGCAGCTTCAGCGGGGTATGTCTACTCCAGACACGTTCCCACCTGATCTGATGAGCCTACCAATTTGGAGGTGTGTCCCTCTTATTTTGCATGCTCCTGGTGGAAGTCTGCGTTTGTCACGAAGCTCTGATATACTGCGATATTGATATGAGCCTGGAGTGTGAAGGTCTCACGTTCTCTTGTGACCTGGCCCTTCCCTTGGTCCTCTTTGTTTCCAGGAAAGAATTGTAATGCCCCTGGGGTGCCCCTGTTTGTTTATAGGGAACTGTGTATCTGCTCAAGGTCAGGATGCCTGTGTGTCTGATTTCGCTTTTTCCTCCAGATGTCCAGATGGCACAAAATAGCTTCCATTGTCTGTTTTGGCAGAGGCAGGTTGTGTGTGGGAATTTCTTCATTTTATTACTCACAGGGCTTATTGTCTATTCCCATTCTTCTTACTTATTTCAGTGGGTTCCACCGAGGTGATTTATGTAAATGTGCACTCATCTCGCAACCCTATTCTTTGAATTATAATTGTATTTTCCTTCACAGACTATAGGTTGAACATGTTAAATATAAACTATGGTTCTCTTCGGTGACCTCGAATTTTTTTCAGTCTCATTATTTTTTTTTTAGAGAGAGATGGTAACTAGCAAAAATGTTGCATAGAGAAAAGATTCTAGCCATTTCAGCCTTCACCCCCTGGGAACAAAAAGAAATCACTAATTCCTTTAGAAAGCACTTGGGGATATTAATTTTTGTCCAGACTGTTCTTTCGATCAAATCACCTTGTTGACAGACCTGATATTGGCTACGTGAATCATGACAAATGGCTTTGCCCAAATATTCCAGAAGATCCAGTGGGGAGGTGGGAGCCTTTTCTGAGCACCTGCTGTGGAGCAGAAGCTCGGCTGGTTTGAACTGACATAATACCAGATGTCCGTGGAATCACTTTTAATTTTAAGGCACCTGCTAGTCAATTCAGGTACATTTTCTCATCTACTCCACAATAGACATTTCAGGATGCTGCTGATAGCCTTCTTTGTCAAAAAAAAAAGAGAAACTGAGGCTTAGAAGAGCAGAGTAACTTACAGCCGTCAGGGACACAGCCAGTGCTCCTCACCCTCTCTCCATTATCCGTTGTTTACTAAGCTGCCTGCAGAAATTTGGGTTGATGAGGGTCCCGCGACAACTTCGGACAATGCTCATGTGAAATGTGCAGGACAAACTGAATGCTCAGGACTGCAGGGCTAAAAGGACCATCAAGAGTTCTGGTTTAAAGTGGTCTCCTCCGTTTTAGAGCTGGTAACCACACTGCTTTTGGTGTGTATCTGTTAACTCTGCCATCGAGAGGGAATGTTTAAATGTTTATTCTCTTTACTATGGTGCCTTGACCTCTATGAGCCTTGAATGAATTTTGATAACACCGTCAGGGGGCAGCAAAATGATTCTGCCTGAAATTACACAGTGAAAGAGCAGTGTTACCCATGACATATTAAACGCAAATCATACTTTCAAATTATCATGACTCTAATTGCCCCGTAAATTGGGTTCACTCTTTGGAGCTTTGTGCTTAAAAGCATTTATAATGTTGCTGGCAGAAGCATTCCATGATTGATCCACTCCCTCACCTCCTGGTCACTCTGCACGTCCACACACTGGCTCCTCCCCCACATTCCCAGTGAAGTTCCTTTTGTCAAGGTCACCCATGACCTTCCCGTTGCCAAACCCAGCGGACACTTCTCTGCCCTCGTGGCAGACACGGTCAGCCACTCTGTCCTTGAAACATCTTCCTTGGTGTTTCTCAGTCTCTTCGTCTGTCTTCATCTCTCCAATCTTTCTGTCTGAGTTTAAATGTTTGGGGGTTTCCTGGCTTGTTTCTAGGCCTTCTCGCTCTCCCCTTGCTGTACTCTCTCTCTCCCTTAGGGTGGCTTATCTATACCCATATCTTCAAAGATGTTTATGAAAATGACTCCCCAACTAACATAGCTGGTCCAGCTGCTCAAACACACATCCAGCTGTCCACTTGGTAAATCTCTTCAAACATCTCACAGGTTTCCCTGAAACATGCTCCTACCCACCGTCGTCTTCTACAAACAGCTTCACTCTCCACACAAGCCAGAAACCTGAGAGTGGTTCTTGGTGCGTTCTTTCCATCGGCCCTCATATCAAACCCTTCAGCAGGTGCACCGGCATCAGTCCACCTCCTCCCAAATCCTCAGCTCCCACCCTAGTCCAGACCTCGCTCCTCTTTACCTAGATTCCCGTGGGGCTCTCTTCCTCTGGACATCGGTGTTACCGTGACGTGACAATGGAAACTGGATCCTGCTCTTTTTCTGCTCACACTCCTCAACAAAGTCTCCTTGTATTTAGAAAAATTTTCAAACTCTTTTCCAGAACCTGCATCTTGTGCTTCGCTCCCCTCCCCTCAACATTAAACTTTTTTCCTCTGCTGTTATGCTATTTTTTTTAACTGGGCTAGCCCCTTCTCACTTTATGTCTTAACTTAAATGTCACCTCCCCAGAGAAGAGTTCTCTCACCACCCAATCTAAGCTAGG
>NW_011888816.1:4504512-4506707 GCF_000151845.1 Pteropus vampyrus | reverse complement strand
TTTTTTTAACTGGGCTAGCCCCTTCTCACTTTATGTCTTAACTTAAATGTCACCTCCCCAGAGAAGAGTTCTCTCACCACCCAATCTAAGCTAGGTCACCATGTTATTCTTGATCTAAGTTCCGAACTTACCCTCTAATAGAATGCCTTACAACTTAGAATCATTTTATGTTTTACTTGAAGTGTCATCATTTGAATCCCCACTTTAATACATGTTTTACAAAGAGAAAGGAGAATGTGTTTTTTTAAATCCCCATGCCTGGAATAGTAGATGTTCAACAAATGTGAATTGAGTGAGTAATTGGCAATTGAAGCAATAGTACCTGTGACCATGAAGTGGTGGCTTATAGCTATGGATCGGAATCACTGTCTCTTTGATAGAAAACAAGTGACATATATGCCATTACTTATCCCTGCTATGCTCATGGCAGATACCGCTAACTTATCATGACACACCGTCCCCAGTGAGCCTGTGTGCATCCTTTCGACACATGGTGCTTCACCCACTACTGACCTAGCAGAGTCGACATGGCGGTGGACCAGGAAACCATGAAACGCTGATAGGCTTTTCAGATATCTGTTTCAGAGTGATATATCAAGAGGAGGCTAGATCAGATGTTAGATGACATGCTAAAGACCAACCGATCAAATGTCCACATTATCAATCATTAGAGAAATGCAAACCAAAACCACAGTGAGATGCTACTTCATACCTACTATGATCCAGTGTTCAACTCACAAGTAAGTCTTGGGCACTCTTGCCCAAATACTATCACAAAAACCTTCTCGACATATACACAAGTGTGATCAAATGTTATAGGTATGGAGACCACTATGTTTTTTGCTAATCCAAAGGAACACCTAGTATTTGCTTACTGTTGTTTTGCTCATTTACAATCTCTAGCAACTCTGTGAAGTAGGAATTTTCATTGCAACTCAGAAAGCAGAGGCTCTTTGCTAAGTGACTGAGCCCAGCTATGTACCCTAGCCTTTGCCTTTAAACCCATCACTTTTTTCTAACTTGGAGGGCCATTTGGGGGCCTGATCCTTCCTAGGACATTTTGAAGCAGGTACGTGGTTTTGCATGATTCTTAGTTGATTCTGGAATCAGCCACTGTACGTTATCCTATATAATTCTATCCAGTGACTTCTTCCATGAGGTACTGCAGGGAAATAGAAGCTGATAAATCAGAGATAGTTCAGAAGGAGGGCATTCTACTCCTCCACAGAGCCTGTCGTTCAAAACACCCCATTTGCTTGGACAAACTCTGGAGGATTGGTACAGTTTTATTATTAGACACCTGGTGAGTTTTAAAATGCCGTTGGCATTTGAAGCTCTGTGTATCAGGAAACAAAACTCATAAAGCTCGAGTGATCCTGTGTATTGAGTTCACAGAGCCTTTTTGATCCCCAAAGACTTTCCTTACTGGATGTTTTATCCCATTTAATTTAGTGTCTCTGAAATATCAATAGAAGCTTGTCAATTTCTAAGGCTGTTCTTATATTGTTGACATATGTCAGAGCCATTGATAACTTAGCTCTTCTCCTGCTCTAAATCCGAAGGACTGGAAAAGAACATCTTCATGCCTTACGAGAGGAAAACAAAACAAAACAAAAAAACCCCTGTCCTGTTTCCCTGTAAACATTTTGTTCACCCAGATTCACAAATATAACATTTTACCCTATGGAATTATTAGGAGGCCTGATGTGGCCTCCCCTTTTAATGCTGGATTCAGCCTCCCTTTATTACCTAATGCTCAAGCAACAAATCAGTTTTGGGGACCGCCATGCAGAGCAGTAAGCCCTGCTCATATATTGGCAGATGCGTAAGCCAGCTCAGGGTACCTGGAAGCTAAAGCTGTAAACACTTTTTGAGTTGTCATTTTTATGATATGTCATCGTTAAGTGGAAAATGAGGTTATAAAACCATAAGTAGGCTTTCAATTCTAATAGCAGGATGAGGTGAGCTCGTGTGACACTTCTTTGTACTAAAAAGCACATTTAAAATACCAATAAAATTTAAGGTTTAACATAAGAAAGAGAAATATTTGCAAGTCATAAAACTGATAAGGGATTTGCATCCAGAATACACAAAGAACTCTTACAACACAACAATAAAAAGACAAATAACCTAATTTAAAAATCAACAAGAGATTTGAGTAGACTTCTCTCCAAAGAAGCTGTACAAGTGGCCGA
>NW_011888816.1:4460240-4504462 GCF_000151845.1 Pteropus vampyrus | reverse complement strand
GATAAATCAGAGATAGTTCAGAAGGAGGGCATTCTACTCCTCCACAGAGCCTGTCGTTCAAAACACCCCATTTGCTTGGACAAACTCTGGAGGATTGGTACAGTTTTATTATTAGACACCTGGTGAGTTTTAAAATGCCGTTGGCATTTGAAGCTCTGTGTATCAGGAAACAAAACTCATAAAGCTCGAGTGATCCTGTGTATTGAGTTCACAGAGCCTTTTTGATCCCCAAAGACTTTCTTTACTGGATGTTTTATCCCATTTAATTTAGTGTCTCTGAAATATCAATAGAAGCTTGTCAATTTCTAAGGCTGTTCTTATATTGTTTACATATGTCAGAGCCATTGATAACTTAGCTCTTCTCCTGCTCTAAATCCGAAGGACTGGAAAAGAACATCTTCATGCCTTACGAGAGGAAAACAAAACAAAACAAAAAAACCCCTGTCCTGTTTCCCTGTAAACATTTTGTTCACCCAGATTCACAAATATAACATTTTACCCTATGGAATTATTAGGAGGCCTGATGTGGCCTCCCCTTTTAATGCTGGATTCAGCCTCCCTTTATTACCTAATGCTCAAGCAACAAATCAGTTTTGGGGACCGCCATGCAGAGCAGTAAGCCCTGCTCATATATTGGCAGATGCGTAAGCCAGCTCAGGGTACCTGGAAGCTAAAGCTGTAAACACTTTTTGAGTTGTCATTTTTATGATATGTCATCGTTAAGTGGAAAATGAGGTTATAAAACCATAAGTAGGCTTTCAATTCTAATAGCAGGATGAGGTGAGCTCGTGTGACACTTCTTTGTACTAAAAAGCACATTTAAAATACCAATAAAATTTAAGGTTTAACATAAGAAAGAGAAATATTTGCAAGTCATAAAACTGATAAGGGATTTGCATCCAGAATACACAAAGAACTCTTACAACACAACAATAAAAAGACAAATAACCTAATTTAAAAATCAACAAGAGATTTGAGTAGACTTCTCTCCAAAGAAGCTGTACAAGTGGCCGATAAGTACATGAAAAGATACTCAACATTATTCATTGTTAGGGAAACACAAATTAAAACCACAATCAGATACCACCTCACAGCCTCTAGGACAGCTATAATAGAAAAGGCAGACAATAACAAGTGATGGTGAAGACGTGGAGAATTTGGAATCTTCATATAAAATGGTGCAGTCATTGGGGACACAGTCTGGCTGTTTCTTAAAAGTTTCAATATAGCACTACCGTATGACCCAATAATTCCACTTCCAGAATTGAAAAGACATGTTCACACAAAAACTTGAACATGAATGTTATTAGAAGTATTATTCTTAATAGCCAAAAAGCAGAAACAACCCAGATGTCCAACAGTTGATGAATGGATAAATAAAATATGGTATAGCTAAAAATGGAATATTATTTGTCAATACAAAGGAATGAAGTGCTGATAGATGCTACAGCATGGATAAATCTTGAACACGTGCAAAGAAGGATGCCGGACACAAAAGGCCCAATATGGTGTGATTCCATTTATAGTAAATGTCCAGAATAGGCAAATTCATGGAAACAAAAGGTAGCTTGGTGGTTGGCAGAGACTGAGGGAGGCAGGCAGTGAGGAGTAACTGAATAAATATGGGGTTTCTTTCTGGGTTGATGAAAATGTTCTAGAATCAGATAGTGGTGGTGCTCACACAACTTTATGAGTATACAAAAAACTACCGAATCGTGCAATTTAATACAAGGGTAAGTTTTATGGTATGTGGAGTATATCTCAATTTTCTTCTAAGCTATGGGGAAAATTAAGAAAGGGGTATTCCTAGAAGTGAAGAGGGAATTTGAAACCAGAATGGTCAGCCTAGTCAAATGGGAGAAAACAGCAGGCCGTAGGCTCTGCTGGCTGGTGGTTGCAGTTTTCATTTCTGCATGGGGCCAGGATGTGGGCCTTGAGGCTTTGGAGGACAAGCAGCTAAAAATGAGATACCTGTATAAAAATCAAGATAAAAAGCTTAGGCCCAAATAAGCACTATTCAGAAAGAAAGGGGGACATGATTACAAATACAGCAAAAGTCTAAAAGTCATAAGAGGAATCTGTGAACCACTTTATGCCAATGCACTTGAAACTCTAAACAAAAATTTTCTAAGCTTCAGAATTAAAACAAAACACATAATATCCTGTTTTATAATTTGAAGGCAGCAGAAGGAGGGAAGGAAGGGAGAAGGTGGATAGATACATAAATAGCTCAGAGTAGTAGAATACAAGTAATTGTAACATTTTTCATCTTCGCTTATCTATGTCCTGATTAATTTACTCCTGTGCCTAATGTGTCAGGCAAGGGTGACTCCTATGTATGTAGCCATTGTTTACCATTTAGGTCATTGGTTTTGAGAATTTTCCTTTGGTCAGGCCAGCCATGAAGGATCCTGGAAAGAAAGAGAGGAGTCCGGAGGGAGCCTGGATGGGTAGAGATGGGACAGCAAGATGGCCAGTGACAGGGCCACGGGAGGAATCCCAAAGGCAGAGATGGCTGAGGACTTTAGCTCCATCTTCGGATTGTCTTCTCTGCCATGTCTCTTGTAAGGACACTTGTCATTGGATTTGGGGCCCACTGGGGTAATCCAGGATGATCTCATCTCAGGATCCTTTAATTATATCTCCAAAGACCCTTTTTCTAAATAAGGTAACCCTTCAGATTATGATGGATTAGGGCATGGACATATCTTTCTGGGGGGCCACTATTCAACAGCACTACAAGGGCTATTTGAATATGTATAAAACTCATGAGGGTAGAATAGGCCTTCTTATGCAAGACAGAAAACTCAGAAGTCATAAGAGAAAAGACTGACAGATTTAACTACAGAAAAATTAAACAACTCCAAGTGATGAAAGACATCATAAGCAAAGTTGAAAAGACAAGTGCAAAATAGGAGAAAATATTTGTCACATACATCGTAGATTTATCTAGGATGAGATGCTCAATCACAAACTTGGTACAGAAGAAATAAATTATTTTTCTGTTACTATTTGTGGGCATCCATTTTTCTAGCAGCAAAAACCACACAAATTTGTGTCAGAGTAACTCGGTTCTAGATAACTCAGTCTGCTTGGGGTGTATCCTTGCCTCTCAGGGTCCCCCATTTTCTTCTCACCAAGTATAGACAGGAGTGCATGCAATGTCATGTTTTGCATTAATATGGCTGCCATTGTGCCCTGTATGACCATGAACTCTTTGGAAGAAAGGGGTTGTCTTTTATTCAACTCTGAATTGCCAGTGCCTAGGATTTGCCCATCACCCAGAGAATCTCTATTGACTCACATTGATTTGAAAGCTTTTAAAATCCCTGGGTGCATCCATTTCCAGGAACGTTAAATCAGGCCAGGACTGCATTGATCATTTTCCCAGCAGGGCTGTTGTGAGGATTAATGTTTTAACATAATAACATGAGCTCCTGCTCCTTTAAAAAGGTGTTAATTAAGTTAAAGGTTTTCTTTTTCTAAGATGTGCTTAGTTTTATAATAAGATGTATCTCTACGTAGTGTCTGAAATATAAGTAGTAAGGTTTTCATGCTTTCTCACAGAAAATATGGCATATGGAAGTACACAGAATTAATCCACCTTTGGGGGTTCCTCTCTGGATATTATGTCGAGCGATTGATTTTTCTGAGTTTCATCGTTGTACGGAAAGACCCTCAATGCGGCTCATCCTGTGGAAAGGCTGAGGGGGTGGGGAGATGCCCGGGAGAGCCCCCTAACCCTTTATCCTCTCTCCTCCTCACCCTCTCCCAGCGAGCTGAAGCAGAAGCTGGACGAAGAAGGCAGCAAGTGCAGCATCCTCTCGAAGCACCAGAAGTTCGTGGAGCACTGCTGCATGCGCTGCTGCTCGCCCTTCACCTTCCTCGTCAACAGCAAGCGCCGCTGTGGGGACTGCGCGTTCAACGTCTGCAAGAGCTGCTGCTCCTACCAGAAGCACGAGAAGGTCTGGGTCTGCTGCGTCTGCCAGCAAGCCAGGTGAGTGGCACCCATCTTCCTGCAACAAGTAGGACCAGCAGCGATTGATCAGCCCAGAGTGCCGACTGCAGTGAAGAGACTACCAAGGTGAGGACGGGAGGGCTGCGCGTCTCATCTGGTCTCAGCTTTTCGTTCATTCATTTCATAAGTAACGTTACATTCTTAGGAATTGTGGTGGATGCAGGAAACATGATGGTGAATCAGGCAGATTGTTTAGGGAGGGTGGTGTCAGGATGTATGAGTGTCGATCCCACTATGTGCTGACACATGCCTGACCAACTCACCCATCAGCTGTGGGAACATAGAGCAAGGAGTCACTAGCTCTAGAGTTTGGAGAAACCTTCATAGAGGATAAGAAATAAAGGCAGATGATAAAGATTTAAAAAATAGTTAAAAATGTGAAAGGGGAGATGATGATCTCCATGTGAAGGAAATGGCTAGCGGTGAGTTTCACAGAGACACACACTGATATTCTTCCCCAGCGATGACTCTTGCAGTGACATGTAGAGTTGGTCAGGTTATGTGAAGAATTCGGGTTTGATTTTCAAGGTTGTGTGAAATCATTGAAAATCGCAGTTGACAATCATTGCAATAGCAGTGATTAAGATATGCTAGCCTTTACTGTCCAATATATTCACCACGCACGGAAGGGAACATTAATACCTACACGATCTTCTTTCAATTTTTTCTATTCCTCTTCTCCATGGATCAGAAAAAAATCTCCAAATTTACTAAGCAGTTAATAGCAATAAAGCATTCAGTCTCAGCCTCTGGACTCCACATCTACTCAGAGTTGTGTGTGTGAGTCATTATCAGTTACAATGAAATGACATGTCATTTTCATCAAACAGCAGTAATGTTAAGTGACGACTATACTAGCTCAGGATCGCATCACTTACTGTCTCTAGGAGTAGCCAGATATTGAAAACTAAGTTGTAAAAGGGGCAGCAAATGGCTCCTAAGGCTATTTTTTAAATTTCCCTTTCCCATTTCTAGCCACTTAATGAGGAGGCAGGAGGCTTAGGTAATCCCATTTAACTTAATCTGGCATCATTTCTGTGTGAACATTGCATGACAACTCTCTGAGTCTCAAAGTAGGCCATCAGAAAATAATAGACCATACATAGAAGGATACCTGGAAAGACATCCAAAAAGTGAATATATATCTATTCCAATTTTTTTAAGAAAGAGGAGGGTTATTGAGAAGTCTTCCACACTCAGTGTGTCTAGCGTATCTATATAGAGCACACCTAAACTTTAATCAAAATTGGCAGAAAGCAGTTGCTGAGGAGAAGGTGGGAATCTTGTTGTTTCAATCTTGTATGGTGTCTCGTAACGGCATCTCAGAAGTCTTGGGATTATTATTGTCTCAAATCAAAAGGTATGGAAAAGTTGAATTCATTTCCTGTCTTTCCATATTATTCAAGTCCATCGTTAGAACCTGACCAGGAAAAAAATCATGACACTTGTGGTAGGTTTTTGCTTCCTGAAATTTTGCTATGGCCCAATTTGACAGAGAAGTGTGTCTGGGTCAAAGTACCTCAGATGTACGGCCTGAAGGATACCTCAGAAGATTCTATTTTGCATATTTATTAGCAAGCTGTATCACCCCTCAGCATTACATAAGAGACACAGCAAAATTCACTGTGCAAAAACATTTAAGGAATATTTTGACTTGAATCAAGTATAGAAATTTTCAGATAAATAACAACTTTTAAAACCTGCCCAATTTCTTGAAACAAAAAAAAATAGTTTACAACAGATTGTTTAGACTTTAAATACAGATTTCCCCTGGCCAAGCAGGTGTCATACTAGGGGACAGCATTGTGAGGCATTCTGCTGTCATCTACCTGGTCCATCAACTCCTCTGCCCCTCGTACAATCCAAAATTCACCTCTTGGTTTAGAAGTGATTTGCTTTGGGTATCAATTAGTCTTCAAGATGTTCTTTCAGCATGTTCATATTCAAGCAATTGGATTTTTAAAACCTTGTGTATGTCAGATTCCATGAAAAACACATAGTATGTGTGTGTGCGTGCGCACGTGTGCGAAATCTCAGTAAAACAGTTGATGGCAGCTCTGTGAAGTTACAGAGATGCCCATTTTTGTGAAGCAACTTTCAAACCCACGTTTCACTCCCATCTGCCCACAATGTACTTTTCCCTTCCTATGAAAATTAGTCTTGTTTTTGCTGCGTCGGTTTAATTCCCAGTTGTCCATCCAGTGGCTACCGTAGGCATGTTTTTGAGATACTGTGGAGCCATGAATAATTATAATAATAAAAATTCTTACCCACAAAAAAAAATTTAAGGAGCTAGGAGTTGAAAGTAGACATTCATGCAAAAATATTAACAAATTGCACTGGAAGCAAATAACTGTATTAAGCACCTGGGCCTGTCTGTGGTGTAGTTCAGAGTGACTCCCGTCAGAAATGTAGGGTTCGTCAGGTGGGACCCAGATAGTGTCTAGTCACTGTAAACATGGTGTTATCTGTAGCTGCACATTTCTTCTTTTTCATCGCAATGAAAAAGAGCCTATATGTCTTGGTGTTCTGTTCGGTTATTTATTATAATAAAAGCATCTTAATTTTAAACGAAAATTCCCCTTTAATTGTCATTGCTATAATTATGATCATATAGTTAGTTCTTCGTTCATTCTTTTGCTTGTATGTTTTGCATTAAAATGTATTTCTGTTGTCAGTGTTAGTTTAAAAATTTTAACTTGGGGGGGGTTAACAGATGAATTGATTATAGAATGAACGATGGCTTACTTATTTGGGAAGTTATATAGCCAATGGGATACTACTGAACCATTTACTTTGTCATTTTTTTACTATCCATAAATTTATCTTCTTGGCAATTTATAGTACAGATTCATTCAAACATTATCAATAAAGACATATAGTAGTTGCATTTTAAGGTCTTCAGCAGGAAACAAAACTTTGAGAACAAACCCGGCCCATACATATCAGCCATTATCATTTGCAGTCAAATCGATTCAAGAATGATGATCCTACTTTCTTTGGGGACAAATTGGCTTCCTAGTCTTTTGCTTCGTTATAAAAATTGTTCTCTCTGATTTTTGTCGTTTTGTGCTATTATTTTTAACACAGACCAATTTGGGAGATTGTTATCAGGAAATGAGATAAAAAATTTGCTTGGAACTGAAATCAAAACACATCTCATTATGCCTGTGGCATTTGCTTTGATTTTTCTGAGACAATTTAAGGCTTGATTTCTTTGCACTTGGAGTTTAAAACTTGGATATCTTATCCCTTATCTCTTGGTGTTCACAAATAAATTCATAAATTCGTAAATACTGCCCTTTTGGTATAAACTCTATGGGATGTTTTAGAGATACCCAATGGTCATGCAATACACCTAAAAAAGATATAACATTAAAACATTATCACAGTGGGATAAGGACATTCACAGGTTAACAAATATGTGGGAAAATATTAAACCTCACTAGAAAGCAAGGGAGTAGAGTTTGTGTTTCAAGTAGCTATTTAGTGATTTTTTTCATCATTCTGTTCAATGTTGACAAGGGTAGATTGAAAAAGGCACTCCCATTCATTGCTGGTGAAGTCTAAAGGGTCATAACCTTCTACCAACACGTGTCAGGAGCTTTCAGCATGTCCAAACCCTTTTACCCCATAATTTCATTTTTGAAAACCTAGACCTAAAGAGGCAACAGATTTTTAAAAAATTATTTATTTAAATTAGTTTCAAGTGTACAGTACGTTAGACATCTATATAGTTCAACGATCTATATAGTAAAACGATCCCCCCAATTGCTCCCTCCCTCCCCTGGCCCTCCACTTAGCAATCATATTAATGCTAACTGCATTCCCTCTGCCATGCTCCCTGTGCCCAACTATCAACTACTAATTTGTACTACTTTAACCCTTCACCCCATTCTCTCAGCCCCCCAACTCCCCTCCCCTCTGTCTGTCACCAAATTGTCCACGATAGTTGTGTCTGTTTTTGATTAGTTTGTTCTTTTTGTTCCTTAGATTCTGCATATAAGTGAAATCATATGGTACTTTTTAAAAGCTGTACAAAAATGAGGTACTGAATTATTCGTAATATAAAAAAAAAAAACAAACAAATAATCTAAATGCCCAACAATAGAACACTGGAAGTAAATTAGGGCATATTTAACTTGACAGAATATGATGAGACCTTTAAAATAATGTATATATGGTATTAACATGGGTAAATTCTTCTATTAAAATGTTAGATTAAAACTGCAATGCAAAATATATAGTCACTATGTAATCAAGAAAATATAGGAAAAAAACTGAAAGGAAATACACAATGCTGTTAACAATAATTGTTCTTTGAGAGGTAGGCTATGGATAATTTTTCTCTTAACTCTTTATTTTCCATTTACTTTTCAAGTTTTCCACATTTTGCATGTGTGCTTTTATAACCAGGTATAAATAAAACAAAAATAAAGAAATCTAGGACTTGCTCCTTTCTTGCCTCTTCATTCTAGAATCCCCTCCCCCAACATCATCCAGTGTGGCTCTATCCCCAAACAGCCCCCCTGCTTTATGCCACAGAGTTAAAATCACCCAGTTTCCTAGGGAAAATAGAGCCATTGAAGGGGACTTGTATTTTGAAGCCCCAATTAGTGGGCAATTTCTGTTCTAGATACTAGCCTGTCTATAACAGATCTCCATAGAGACTGGGACCGAGGTACTCAGTCTATTCATTGTCAGAGTGACCTGAATCATAAGGCAGATGGGATTCTTTAAAATTTGAATTGATGGGACTTCTTTAAAATTTAAATTGCCCCCAGTGGAAGCTAAGCATCTATTTTCTGTTCACTAATTTTTTACTGTCAATAGATTAAATAACAAATGAATATATCAGGAGTGCCTGCTAAGGACATGGAATTGATTTGCCTTTTCAGATGAGTTATTTCATCTAATCCTTATAAGAACTCTGCAGGGGACAAGAGATTAGCTTCATTTTTGAGCCAGGAAAGCCTGAAACTCAGATTGACTATGTGGCTAGCCAAGGTTACCTTGTCAATTCCAAGTTCAGGAATCTTCCCGGGAATACAGCCTGGGCCTCTGGGCTCCTTATCTTCAGCTGCCTGGTAGGCTTCCTCACTCAGCCACCTACCTGGACCCTAGTTTTGAGTCTGTAGAGCAGTGGACAGCCTGTGGAGATTTCTTTTCCTCTTGAAAACTCTGTGTGTCTACAGGCAGTTAACTGCACACTTGCATTTTCTGTGTAGCCATAGCAGTGAGAACAGACTGAGACACAGGAATGAACATAGGGAAGGAGGACAAGGTGCGATGGCCTCACAGTCCATGCCACCACGTCAGACATTGGCACCACCCCCTTTCCCTTAGCACTCTGGGCTCCTTACAGTCCATCTTACCTGAGGCCTTTCAACTCTAACATTTATCCTGTCTGGACCACAGGGTAAAAGTAGGCGATGTATCCATTGAATGACTGAATTCCTGAAGCCTGTGTATTTAGAAAAGGTACAGACTATGACAGTGTGTGACACTGCATATTAGGAGCATGAATTAAATCTTTGAGATATTTTAGTAAAACATTGGCCTCTTGACACATCTTTTAATAGGTTTAGAAAAAGAAGAAGAAAGCTTTACCTTGACATACAAAGTTTAATAGGCTCCAGATGAACTCTTCGGTGTTCTCAGTGCCTGAGCATTTAGGACACACTTTTAGGCTATCAACCATAAGTTTTTATTAATGTGAGTTTGTTTGCATAAGGAGCTGTGATGGCTAATTTTATATGTCAGCTTAGTTGGGCCATGCTATCCAGATACTTGGTCAAACACTAGTCTAGACATTGCCGTGAAGATATTTTTTAGATGAAATTAACATTTAAATTAGTGGACTTCGAGTAAAGCAGATTATCCTCCACAATATAGGTGATCCCCGTCCAATCAGTTGAAGGCTTTAAGAGAAAAAAGACAGATTTCCCCAAGCAAGAGAGAGTACTGCCATCATACTGTTTTGGACTCAAGCTATAGTATCAGCTCTTCCCTGGGTCTCTGGCCTCCCTTGAAGATTTTTGACTTGCCAGCCTCTGACACTGTGAGCCAATTTCTTAAAATATCTCCAGATAGATAAATGGATGGATGGATGGATGGATGGATGGATGGATGGATGGATGGATGGATGAATGGATGGTCAGACGGGTGGTGGATGGATGGGCAGACAGACAGACAGACAGGCATAATCTATTGGCATTTTCACAGGACAGCAGGGTCTGACAGCAGAAACTGCTAACCCAGTGGTTTCTCTACATCTAGACATTAGCAGAGACTGCAAAGATGAAGCACCATCAGTGACTTCTCATGAGACTTCCCTAGGACTCCATGAAAGACCCAAGTGACACATTGGGGTGGAGACTGAGGTCCTGCTTTGTCCAGGTGGAGGCACAGAACCAGTAACATTGGAATTGTTATTAAGGTTGCTGTGTATGTGTATTTTCCCATCGGTTGGTGGCACTTGGGGAAATTCAGGGTGCAATAGTAAAGAAAATGTGGACTTGGGCAAAGCAGAGAGAAAAGAAAATTTAGGAGATTGAAAAATTGGAGGATGGACCACCCCAGGCAATAGATGGGCCCATGAACCAAACAGTGCCAACTTGGTTCTCTCTGAGAATTTGAATCCTGAGTGGAGACATGTTAATCGAGGACAGTTAGAGCTGATTCATCCTGACATAGGTGACAAAACGTCAGCCACGGATGATGTTCCTGATCCCTTATCCTGCCACCTCATGTCTTAGATATTCAGATTTTCCCCCAATTCTTTAAGCCACTAGATAATTCCATTAAATTACCTTTTCACAGTAGTTATCTAGAGTTCATTTCTGCTGCTTAAAACAGAACCTAAAGAACCATCACTGAAATAGGAGAGATTATGCAATCGGAGCTGAAAGATAGAACATTTAGACCCAAATGGTGCAGAGGCAGGTGACCATCCTGATATAGGACTGAGAAGGGAAAATTGTGATTTCTTACGTGTTTTCTAATCTTCCACACCTAAATGCGTTGTCTCGAAATTGGCAGGCCTACCCAATAATTAAGCATAACCTGCAAGAAAAAGAGTTCATGAGTTTCCAATTTTCTTAAAATCCCTGGTGCATAGCAGACAGAAAGGGCTTCGGCTACAGCATTAATTAAATGTGCACTACAAAGAGAAGACTAACCCTGCAGGAATGAAAGGGGCTGGAGAATGTAAGCAACGTCTGTGTAAAGACCAGGAGCAGGGCAAACACTTTATGGTACCCTAACATTTGGAAAGTGACTCCTAGTGTAGCTCAGGTGATGTCTGCTTCTCTGCATTCAACCAAATTAAAGGAGGATCTAAATGACCACTAACCGAGAGACGGTCATGGGGTTGGGGAGCACGGCATAGGGAATGTAGTCAGCAGTCATGTAATGGCTATGTGTAGAGCCAGAGGGGTGGTAGAGTTAGTTGGGTGATCGTTTCATAAACTATATAAGTGTCTAACCAATGTACTATATACTTGAAAGTAATAATAAAATAAAATAAATCACTTGAAAAAGCTCTCACTAAAAATAAGTAAAATATACAAATTAAGGTAAAACAAAGCGTTTATTTGAATTATGAACTAAGACGAAAACAGAACTAATTTGCATGTAAAAAAGTGGCCACTAAAAATAATGTTGGATCATAGATTGCTATGTGATTTTTGGCATATGACTTAGATGGAGCTCAAAGCTGAAAGACATTACTATTAAAACTTGCTTCTGTTCCCATCTATCGGAACGTTTCCTCAGGCCTTGCATTTTTTTTTTTTTAAAAAAGAATAAAAATAGTGCTGAACACTATCTCTTAGTAATAAATAATATTCATTTATGCATAAAGGAACCAATGTAAGAGCCATCTCATTGCAAGATATATTTCCAATAAATATCTGTGTTTTGTTACTGTTTATCAGACTTTTAATATATTTCTGTTTCGATCAATTGTGCCTTAATAATCAAAACTGATAACTCAAGCCAAGATAAATATTTTGACACTTTGAGCTTCATGCCTCAAAATTTATTAAATTCAATTTATTACACAGATTTCTGTGACAAAAATAATAACAGAGTGGTAGATTTTAAAAAAGCGAAACAAAATATATGACGTTGAAATAAAATTCTATGAGAGAATGGGATAAAAATATCTGTTCAAGCAGAAAACTGAAAAATGTTAATTATTACAACTGTTGAAGGAGTCGGCAAACTGTGGCCCACAGACCAAATCTGGCTTGTCACCTGTTTTTATAAAAAATTTTATTGGGACACAGCCATGTCCACGCATTTACATACTGTCTCTGGCTGCATTCAACTAAAACAGCAGATTTGAGTAATTATAGCACAGACTGTATAGCCCACAGACCGAAAAATATTTACTATCTGGCCATTTACAAAAAAAGTTTGCCAACCCCTAGCTTAGACCAATCATGGGCCATCACCTAGATTTCAGCCCATTGAAGATACTGGGACACTTTAGCCAGGACAATGGGAGAATGGATGTGATGGCAACCATCAGTGTGTCTGCCATAATTGAATACCTGGGGATTTTAGTAGTGACAAGACATCACACAGGCCAGCAGCGCCTTTCCTGTTAATTGGCTGTGGAACTGTGGACCAAGGAACCCCACTGAGAGGGCCATACTTTCTGGCCTTGGAACACTGAGGATGTTTAAGAAATTATGGATTCTTTGGCACTATTTTCTTTTAAAAATGACCGGTTTAGTAGATGTCATCATCAGTTTTGCTCATTGACATGGTAGGAAAAAAATGCCAATTTTTTTTACAACCACTTTAGACCGGTATTTAGATTTTTGTACTCAAATCTTATGGCCATTGAGCATTTCCCAGCATCACCTTTCAGCATATAATTAACTGAGTACATACTCACCAACTATGTCAGTGCTTGATATGTCTTAGTGACATTAAGATAAAAATAACTCCTGAAAATATAGAGAGCTTCTGTGCTAAATATGCTGCAAATAGCTTTAAAGCTTTAGGGGAAAAAAAATAAATTAAAAAAGAGGTTTTATCTTTTGGCCAAATACTGAAATAAAGGAGGCTATCAAAAAGAAAACAAACTGCTGTCATAGAGAATTTAGACTCTAATTGATGATATGTTTACATTAAGAGAGAAAATCAATAGAAAATGTTTTTTAAAATGGACCCAGTAGTCAAATAGTTTGTCATCATCAAAAGTCGAAAACGTAAAAAGCACCTACCTCGGACGTTGGGATGGAACATGTCCACCTCTCTAGTTTGCCTTCCTTTACCAGCCACACTAGACCAAGGACATAACAAGGCCTTACAAAAGATGATCTCCATCATAATAGTGCTTTTCCTCTCCATAGTGCTTCTCTGTTTTCAACTGTCTTTGTTGAGAACTCACATCCAGAGCTAACCGACCTTGTAAAATTGCCTCTTACTAGGAGAAAACAGCTCCTGTGGTCAGGCCAGTGTCTAGCAACAAGTGTCATCTGGAAGTCCCAGAATAGATTTCACTTTCAACGTTAGCTGGGGGTTCTCTTTAACTTGATCACATGGAAACAAGAGAATTAATTGAGAACGACTGAAGCCATGCTATGGACTAAACCATATACGATAAACAGAAACATCATTTAACAAATACAGAACAATGTACACTTGGGTTCTGATGCCAGCGTCTAATCCTTTCCGACCGAGGAAGTGGTGAAAGCTTAGCCAGTCCCCATCTCTGTCACCTTTCATCTTCTTGGTTCTTGGTTTGGCCACATTTTCTCTTCAATCCTTCTGGACCCGCACGAGTGTTTCATTAATCCAGAGTTTTCGCAACCACTTTAGACCACAGCCCTTCTGCAGTTGCTGGGATTTCGTAGTTTAGAGACAGTGTCTTTGATAGAAGTGACTCTAAAGGTTCAGGCTCTGCTGCTTCTAACTGGCATCTGCTCAGTTCGTGGATACCTGAGCTCACCCAGCATTCCTTGCGGCTAAAGCTTGTTTGGGTCCCGAAAATGCCGTCTTGTACTCTGCGTGCCGTCTGCAGGCGCCTCGTGGTTTGCAGTTTTCAGTAGCACCAAACATTTAGCTTGGGCTTTTCATTTAAGGAAGTGAACAGTTTCTAAAGCAAGTGAAACTGAAAATACATAACCTTGACTCAATTGATCCTGGCCAATCTAGGCGGGAGCAGTCTCGTTTCCCATAAATGAGATCAAGGTCGAGAGGCTTGAGGGTCTCACCCCAGTTCACATGCTTGCAGGATGAACTTGGTGGATGAAGGCTTAGCAGCCATTCTTGAGTTTCTGAAAGACAGGATTCAGCAGAGGGATCAGCTCTTGGCACATAATAAGCCACCAGTTATTGGTGGTTGGAATTATGAAAGAATAGAACTCAGTCCTGAACTCCAAAATCCTTGAACCAGTACTGTACCAGGCTGTGCGATGAGAAATAGCCATGCCTGTCAGAGGTCAGTTTTCTTCGGAAGCATCATATCACTAGGAGTGAGACAATGGGTTAACTTCAGTTTGGGGAGCAGTTGTTGGAGAAGTCTTTGAGCAATACCTGGGAATCAGATAGACAAGGAGAAGCGGGAGAGTTAACATTTGGGAATTTCCCATTCAAAAACATTTGTTCCAAATAAACTTAACGTCTATTATGTTTGCCAGGCATTGTTCTTCGTGCTGGTCCAGGATATGGCAATTAATAATACAGGGGCCTTGACCTCAAAGAGCTTACAGTTGAGTAATTGGGGTGGGGATGGAGTAACCAAAATGTATAAGCGTGCAATTACAATGTAATCAATTGCATAAGTACTAGAGTTCCTGTATAAAAGGTGTGGCTGGAAAAGAAACGACCGTCAATTCTGGCCTGAGAAGTCCAGGAAAGCCCTAGAGAGGTCAGGACACTTACAAAGAGTCTTGGAGGATAAGGAGAGCACCAGAAAGCTGGGTGGTAGGCAGGGGAGGATGTTCTCAATCAGGGTGAACCTACACTGGTTGCATGAGGGCAATTATCAAACAGCGAAAATATCTACAGGTCACTTTTTTCAAATTATATTTTCAACAAAGAAAAGCATTATCTGCAACTATATTGCATTTCCTTTTGTTATTCTCCCCTAACTAAAGGTTTTGGTTTTTTTTTTTTTTTCTTCCTTTCTTTCTTCATTCTTCTAGGCGAGGGGACTGGGTTTGTGGTTCATGTTCCAGAGACAGCATGACAGGCATGACCTGCACTGTCTGACTGGGATGCTTCAGTGCTGGATACAGGTTGAGCATGGCACAGTGGCACCAGAATTCTGCTATGGGCCAGAAAAGCAAACTGAAAGCTGTGCCTTGGATGGAGAGCATCTGAAAGGGTGATGGAGAATGTGGCAAAGCACTGGGGACTGAGGGGTGAGGGACAATATGTAGCGAAGTGAGGATATTAAATCCTCTGCCAACAAGTGCACCTCTGCTCCATCTGCAGCCCTGCGAACTGTGAGGAAGTTAGAGGATATTTTCCTGGGTCCTACATCCGCAAAGATGGGCATGGGGGTCAGAGCAGAGCCCTTCCGTCTTCCTGCACCCGTGCCCAGGTGGTATGTGGTGAGCTCTGAAGGTTGTGCAGAGCAGGAGCAGGCCATGGGCCAGGCCCAGCCGTGGTGCTGGGAAGGAGTGGCCGCCTGGGAAGGGCTTACTCCCGGTCAGTGCCCGCATGACCAAGTGTGATCCAACGGATCAGCAATTAAGAGTTTTGTTTTCTTGGGTCTAATGCTAGATCTTGGATCTCCCCAGAAGCCAGTAAGACTGTAGTTGTTCATTGGTGCGCTAGGTGGGGTGGACCAGAGCTTGAAACCCCTTGAGAAGTCGAGGAAGCTAAGGTGCGGGTTGCTTCCAGGATGTCTGGGGAGGGAGCAGCAGGTCAGGGCAGGGAGTGGCCTCTGGCTCTTTGGACAGCATCCGTGGTTCTTTGGAGATCACCCTCAGTGTTTCCAGAAACTGCCCGGGCATTCTTTCTGCTGCCTGGGATATAACTCTACATGAATATAGATGGTAGGGCAGTGTGGTGCTTCCTTTGCCACCACCACACGTATCTTGTGATTCAGTTCCCTCTTGACAGTGTTTATGCTACATTTTGAAATTCACTATCAGTTTTTTCCTGACAGAGAAGATGGACTCACTTTTCAGTTCGGTACCTGTTGACATTAAACCTTTGGCTTCAGGTGGGAGGCCTGCACTGTCCTTGAAATCCTGAAGCACAGTAAGAACCTTTTATGTTGTCTGTCCTCCCAGTCTTCCCCACCCCAGATCCTTTGAGCTCATGTTTTCCTTTCTTCAGCGCATATGGCCATTGTCCTAGCTGCCGTAGGGGCAAGCTTTATTTAGAGAGCGTTTTATGTAACAACCCACTTACATAACACTGTGTGCTAGGCTGTGCTCTAGGAATATTATAAATATTAACTTTTAATATTCATAATGGCAGTATAAAGTAGGTTCTGTTATTTTTCCCATTTTACATATAGGGAAACTTAGGCATGAAGATGCTAAATAACTTAGGTTAAATACATTAGTTTTCATTGAACGGCTTTGGTTCAATAAATGGTATTGGATGGGCTGAAAAACTGTAGCACATCATAAAATGAAGCAGGTTGGGTACCTTACTGAAATCAGTCAGTCTGCATGGTGCGTTGGAAATAGCACAGACTCTGTAATTACATAAGAGTTCAAATCCACCACTCACTGTGCAAAAAGGGTAGAGATAATAACGCCCGCCTCTTAGAGTTGTTTGGAAAATTAAATTGAGAGAACCTGCTTCAGTGCCTAGCACTTAGGCATATGTCGGTTACTGTTATTACTGCTCTGTTGATGTCATGATCATAGCATTGCTGGCTTCTCTAGGGACCATGAGGAGCAGCCTGTGGAGCACACTGGTACTGACCTCCCCACTCCCAGCCCTCATTTCCCTCCTCTTCCCACCCTCATGCCTGACTCCTTATCTACTAGATTCTGGTGAGCTCTGGATGCACAGGAAGAGCCTCAATTAAGATTTCAGATAAGACTAAACAAAGTCTATGCAACAGGCTGCCTGGAGCCAGAGATCCTCGCATTTTCCTTTAGCCTGACTCATCTCAACAGGCTTGTTACTGGGATTGCATGCTCGGGCTAAGGCAGCTGATCTTTCAACAGGCTGAAGTTCACAGAAGGACGATTGAAAAATATAACACAGCAGAGATGCTGAGTGGAATGGAATAGCAATATATGGTTATCTAGGCAGGTTCTGTGTGTCATCCACTCATTAGTGAAGAAAAAGATGCTGACCAATGAGCATAGTCATCATGTGCCTTGGGGACTCCCAACAAGTCCTGCTCAGGGACCCCAGGGACTCCTCTCAGCCATCCTTATCCTATAATTCATGCCTTCCCCAGCATGGTGGTACACACGTGGAGTGATGGTGCCTAAAATATACTATCGAAAAGGAGATGATCATATATACACTGAAGCCTTGTTTAATGGGAAACCTAGAACTTCATCTGTTGGCAGCCCCTCCCAGAGGAAGGGGTTGGGCTTTGTGATCTCTTGAGGTTCTTTTCCATCCTATATTCATTCATTAAATCCATGTGGTCTGCATCAGACCTGAGTTCGAGTCCTGTACTGACCACTTATTTGCCATATGATCCTGGGCAAGTTTTTCAACCTTTTTGAGTTTAGGAATAACAAAACAATCCTCAAAAGGGTTATTATAGATAAAAAGAGAGATAAGGTAGGCAAATCACTTAGCAATGCCTAGTCACAATAACTAGTAGCTATTATGTTGTTGTTTTCATTTTGAGGTTATTAAATAGTTATTTCCTTTACTTTATAAAATATTCAGCACAGTATTATTGCCTATGAGCATAAAGGCATTTTCTCAATTTATAGTGCTGCTTTTTTTAGCACAGTAAAAATAATTTAATTTTGATACTTGATTCCCATAGTTTCTTTCCTAGCATTGACCCAAGGCAATTGAAGAGATCATCACTTGGGAATCAACAAATGAGGAGACATGTGCATCTTCTGAATGATTTCCTAGGATCACTCAGGGAATGTTTGAGGATATTAAGACTCAAATCATGATTTAATAACCTTAAGTGTGTATTACGTTAAATTTTGCCCCTATGCACTAAAAGATGTGCACAGCAGATTTCAGCTTCAGTACCAACATCAGGTAAAAATTATTTGTACTCTGTCACAGTATACATCTCATAGTTTTTCTGTTCTTTCATTACTGGAGAATTCATTTTTACCTTTTTCTTGTTTGAAGCCTGAATGCCTATAGATATGTCTTATGTTGATTATTCAGTACTTAATTCCCTTAAACTCAGTGTGTGTGTCCTTTAATCTATAATTAAGATCTTCCTGTATTTAGGGAAAACTATTTTCTATTTCTATAATCTCAAATGTGAGTGGGCATCAGCATCACCTAAAGAGCTTATGAAAACAAATTGCTAGGCCTAAACCCAGGGTTTCTGATTCAGTAGGCCTTGGAAGGGCTTACTAAAATTTGTATTTATAGTAAATTCCCAAGGGCCAAGGATCACACGTCGAGAACCACTTTTCTAAAACATCATTACATATTGATTTCCTATTGATTTAATGTTTCTCTTTTTCAGGGACACCAATTATGCAAATAGTAGACCTCCTTTATGCGCCTTCCACCTTCCTGATGCTATCTCCAGCCCTTCTAACTCTTTGTCCTTCTCCTTTTCACGTTGCTTAATTTTCTCGAGTTGCTTAATTATCTTCTGCGTCCTTGAAAGGATCTTCAGCAATGTCTCTTCTCTCTTTTGCCACCACTCATGTTCACTTTCATTTCTATAATTGTGGTTTTTGTTTTATTTCTTTCCTGAATACTGCTGTCTCACTTTTTACCTATTTCTGCTGTTGCATATTCTCTTCTTTGGAACTTTTTTCCTTCTGGTCCGAATTCTTTGTCTGGCTATTGTTTATGATGTTCTTGTTTCTACTTTTTGTTTTCAGGTGTCTTTACAAAAATCATGTGATGGTTTCTTTGAAGTATTTCACTTTTTTGAATGAAGAGCATTCTCCCTGGATCCACGCTTTGTAGAATATTTATGCGGCAAAGGTGCCTGAAAAAAGTCTAAGTAGAATAGTAATTAACCTGAAATTTTGGTCTGCTGCCACAGCACACTTTCTCAAGGGCTCACAGTGAGTGTGTGTGTGTGTGTGTGTGTGTGTGTGTGTGTGTGTGTGTGTCTGTGTCTGTGCATGCATGAGTTGTTGACATTTACTTTTCTAGTTGTCTAAGAGTAGAGTCTCTTGGGAAGTTTGCCACCTGTACTTTCTCCTTATCCTGCCATAGTGACTAGCCTGCTTATTTTCAACATGGCTCCCTGTGTGTTACCTTATTCAACTGCCCCTATCTTGCCAATCATGCTATAAAATATGCCAGGAGGCTCTCATATTCCAAGGAGTACCTTGGCTTTGCTGAGATTACTACTGACCTCTAGTACCTGGGACCAGGAATCTTTCAGTATGTGGGACAATTACAGGTCAAGAAGAGCTATTCCCTCCCGTATACCTGGAGGGTCCTGGTAAGCAACGGACGTCAACTGTAGTGAGTGGGTTTTCCCTCAGCAGAGAAGAGGGGGAGGGGCTTCCAAGTCAGGATGGATACTGTACTCAGAATGAATGATAGGCTGTATTTCTATGTAGACAGACCCAGTTAGCTCTGTTGTGAAGGGGGCTAGTTCCCATATAGCCTAACTCCTCCTCTTCCTGACATCCCCTAGACACCCTGAAACAAGGCCAAGACATAGTGATAACAATGTCAATGCTAACATTCACGGAGTGCTTAGCAGGAGCCAGGTGTGGTGAATAAGTCACCCATGACCCTCTCACTTAAGTAGAGTTATCTTCATCTCTATATATTATGACCTATATAAACCTGTATTTTACATGGTGATCATCATGGTAATGCCTAATTTTTATATGCTGCTATTTTACTTAAATATATCAATTCTAATCTACATTTTGATATAATATTCAGAGTTGAATGCCTATTTAATAGTCTATTATGATATTTTAACACAGTTATTAACCCATTTTTGTGATTTGGAACATCAACATTTCCTTTCCTAATTTTATTTAGTAACCACAGACAATGCTTCCATGAGCATCTTTACACAGATGTCTTTTTGCTTCTGGTTATTTTCTTAAGAAAAATCTCTAGGAGTAAAACTCTTGGCTCAAAGGCTGTGTATGAGTTTTTGACTCTTCTTAAATAGTACTGGTATTGCTTTCTCACAGAATTGATGAACTTATTCTGACATCAGCCATAAACATCGAGCTCAGCACAAACTCCAATGTCAGGCTCTCTCATTTTTAACATTCTTACGAGTTTGCTGAGAATAAAACAGTATTTTGCTGTAGGACAGTAAAATAGATCAGTGATTTTGAATGTTTTCCTCTGGTTTCCTTAAAAGAGTCTATTAACCTCTTGAAATGGTTTGGGGATGTAGTGTCAGATTTGCGACACTGAAACCAAGGTTGCTATTGAGGATAGATGTATAGCATTTTCTCCCAGCGAGTTTATTTAGCCCTGAACGCCAAAAACAGCTACTCTGCACAAAATCCTTTATTCATTAATTCTTTCATCACCTTGGGGAGATACGAAATGGAATCAAATACATATCAACTGAGGACAGGGCATTCAAGTTACCCATGAGACAAAGGAAAAGATACCTCCAGTCTCAGTCCCCTTGGGTGGTGGAGATTCACTGAGGTAAGGGGGAAGCAAAAGAAAAAGTACGCTATCTTAAGTTCCAAACCCTTCGCTGGTTTTTCATTAATGTTTAGCATGTAGTGGTTATGTTTTCGTGTGCAGAGCACTGTTTAGGCTTGTGTTGACAGTAGCAGGATGGAGTGTTCATTTCCACTGCACGCTGTCAGGAAGGCTGTAAAGGCATCATGCCTTGGCAGATGCTCGATTTGAAAACACTGTGCTCAGTGTCGCTGGCTGCAAAACACGGGTGTAGCCCATCTTCACCCACCCCCATGTTATATTGAAAAAAAAAAAAAAAAACAACTGAGAAGCAAAGCCTGGCTTGTTCTGTGTACATCTAAAGATATAGTAATGTAGTCTTGCTTCTCTAAGTAAATGAATGTGATGGTAGCTGGTACTTCTGGGACAAATGATTGGAGAGATCAAGTGGATTGAATAACATGGCTCCTTTGGAAGAGCAAAAGGTTGTCACCCATTTTAGGGTGATACCTGGACATCTCTTCTCCCTCATATCCTCGTAATGGCTACACAGAAGCCACACATGCCACCCACCTTATATCCTTACTGCCATTACACGTGTGATTCTTCAGGTATTTTTCATTTGTTCTTTCTTTTTTCCTTTCCCCTCCCCCCTCCCCCCACCGTCTGGAAACCACTAGTCTATTGTCCATGAGTCTCTGTTTGTTTGTCCTGTTCGTTTGTTGCTTTTAGGTTTATATCCCACATATAAGTGACATCATGTGATTTCCCACGTTTTCTGTCTGGCTTATTTAGCATGATTTCATTTGCTCATTTTATCTAAGAAAAATTCACAACAGATTCTAATCCAACCTACCTCCAGAACAAATCTCACAGGATACATTCTTTTTTACTTTTTAAAATTGTGGTAAAATATATATAATATCAAACTTACCATTTGAACCATTATTAAGTGCACAGTTCAGTGGCATTAGGTACATTCACATTGTTGTGCAACCCTCACTACCGTCCACCTCCAGAATTTTTTCATCCCAAACTGAAACTCTTTATGCGTTAAACAGTAACTTCCGATCCTCACATCATCCCCAGCCCCTGGCAACCACCACTCTACTTTCTGTCTCTTTAAATTTGGCTACTTTAGATACAGTATTTATCCTTTTATGTCTTACAACACACATTTAAAAATTTTTTTACTCCAGCTTACATTAAAGTGGTCTGTAGTATCTTTAACTTTTTCTGTGCTATTACCTCTCACAGTTTGTAATTATATATTCAGTGGTCCAACTATTTGTTTAGTATTTTATCTTTCCATTCTTTTTCCTAAATAAGGCTTCATGAAGCCAGGGTCCTTGTCTCTTTCGGTTCCTTGCTGTGTCCCCAGCACCTGGCACGGTGCCTGGCGCTCAGTGGTAACTTAGTAAATAACTGCCAGTTGGAGGAATGGATTGGCTATTGGGAAATGAGGGAGGGATCCAGGATGACACCCCAGTTCCTGGCTTACCCTCTGAGAGGAAGTGTGGTCCCATTTATGGAGTTAGAGAACAGTTGTAAAGTCCCATGGGGAGGACAAGGTGAAGATGACAGATTTGGTTTTGCACATGTTGGGTGCAAGGTACCTTTACCATGGCGTGTCAGATGGAGAGCTGGCTAGATCTCAGTGCTCATAAGTGCATGGGCTAGAAGGAGCACACCAAAAATGGATAGTGAAGTGAGGGGACAAGGGGAATAAGATGAGCCTTGTGGTTAAAAATTTGAAGTTTCCTCAAAAGGGTCCACAGAACATCAGTGGAAGAAATGAAAAGGGTTTGCTGCCCCCATGTAAGAGGAGGCTAGACAATACCCATTTCACCTTATAAAAACCGTGAAAAACATAAGTCCTAGGAAGGCTCCTAGAGATAGAAGGCCTAATTTGTACAAGGCAGTATTCGGCATGAAGGCAATTCGGTTCAGCAGGAATAAATATAGAAGATGATGCTGTATTCATTCTTAGAACTATAAATGAACAGCTCATAAAATCATGATTCAATGCTACTGAGAATGCTTTTAAATTTCTTGGACTCTCACTTGAGAGGAGGAACAAATTCCCTAAGGAAGGCAAACTTTAATTCAGCATCACCTGTTGGGAGGGCCAACACTTTGCTGGAGAAGTGGGCTACTTCGGCCTGGGATCTGTAAGCCATACCAGCACGAGGGCTCCTAGGAATACTGCCTGCGGGGTGATTGGCTATCAGCATCATCACAAGAGCATCAGGGAATGTTATGCTGTCTGTAAGTTAAAGGCAGCATTAGCAGGGGAGTATTTAGAAATTTGTTGGTAAGGAAAGAATTGAAGAGACTTGTAGTTTACAACAGTAGAAGTGGGGATGTGAGATAATTAAGAAAAGAGGATTTAATTTATTCTAAAGGATTGTATCAGAGACCCCAGCTCCCCAGTCAAGTAGCTTCCAGAGCCTCATCTGAATGAAACCACGTGGAGACATCTGCCGTTTTCCGGACTGTGTGTCCCTCAGGGGTTTTGTTCAAGCTGAGGAGTGAGATGCTCACTCCAACCTATGCAAAATGAGATCCCTCAAGAGACACATAGAAGTGGCATTGTAAACTCAGGAAGTATAACAAATTCCAAATAAGCCGAATAACTTTAAATAGTCTTTGTGGCAGCTGTGCCTCTCAGATGCAATCGTAAAGCACTAAACATTTTTTATTGCTTCTAATCAGTTTAGCTTATATCTCTAACTCCTGGAAAAATAATATACCATCCGGTAGGTAAACTGTGTCTTGGGCATTATATATTAGCAAACAGAAGTGATTTTCCTTTTGTAAGTTCCTTATGTATTAAATCGCGTCCTTTATGTTTAAAACTTCCCTTTAGGGAACCATAATTTGTTATATATTCTCATATAAATAGAGTTTGTGTTTATTTAGTATTTATGTTCCCACCAACTTACAATTCTGTCAGCTCGCAAAAGAGAAGAGGGAGGGCATCATTGAAGCACGGATTCACAAGAGGTATAGGGCCTGGCAGAGGAAGTGTAAAGCAGGATGCAGCGTTATGAAAGAGTGTGTCTTTTTTCAGGAATAGCAGCACTAGTGTGGCTGAGTCATGGGGTGCGTTACTACAGGCTGGTAAGGTAGTTGGTGGGTGATGTTGAGAATTTAGGAATGGGTAGAGCAATAGATTCTGAGATGGTACAAAGTGTGGGGAGGTGTGAGGGTATGTTCCAGTGTATCGAAGAGCTAAGAACAATCCCTTCTCGCCTTGCTTCAAGGTTTCACCCATAGAGGACCGAAAACTACTTGGAGAGCACTTTAAGAACTTACTCAGACTTCTTCCTATTTCGATCAGTAGGATTCTTCTTCCCCTATGCCCTTAGGGCTACAAATCAGAGAAGCATAATTTCTCTAGCAAAAGCAAACCAAGTAGAACCAAAGTGGAACTTCTTACTGCATGGCGGAACTGGAGCAAGAGGAGACTCATTGCCTTCGTAAGATTGCGTATGTCCAGAAAAGGCACGCACACAGATGCCCACAGCAGCTTTATCTGTAGTACCCCCAAACTGGAAACCACCCAAGAGTATATCAGCAGGAGAATGAGTATACAAATTGTGGTATGGTCATGTAATGAAATACTATACGGCAGTGAAAAAGAAGGCACTATAGATATGTGCAGCAACGTGGTTGAACAGACATGTTGTTGAGCCAAAGAAGCTCGACACAGATGGGCACATACTGTATAATTTTATTTATATAGAGTTCCAAAGTGGTCAAACTGACCTATGATGAAAGAAATCAAAACAGTGATTGACTTTAGGGGGGAGGAGGGATTACTGAATGGGAGGGGACAGAGGGAGGGATTTAAGTATTCTATACCTTGATTAGGTGGTGGTCTTACAGGTATACACATATGTAAACATGCATTGAGTGTAACACTTATGGTTAGTGTTTTATTATATGTAAACTGTACTACCGTAAAATAAAACTTTCAAAATCTATGGGGACATTAACCTTGGCTCTGCCACTTAACATCTGTGTGGCCACTGTCCAGATGCCAAGCATCTTGAGCATCATTTTCCTCATCTGAAAAATGGAAATGAATGATACTTGGCTCATAGGCTTGTTGAAGGATTAGGAAAAGGATGAACTGTGTCCACCAGTGTGTCTGTCACATTTTTCAAGTGCCGAAAGGAAAGAATTGTCAACTGTAAATTCTGTGTGTGGGGAAACTATTCTTCAGGAGCGAAGGGGAAATCAAGAGATTTTTGGAAAAAGGAAAATTGAAAAAGTTGTAATTGGCAGATACAAACCTGGAGATTGGTTAAAGGAAGTCCTTCAAACAGCAATGCAGTGATAAGAGGAGTAATTAATTAATGAAAGAGTAGAAATATGGGTGCACATAGAGACTATATTTAAAAATCATATATGATGATGGAAACGAAAATTATAACGCCATCTGACACTCAAGACATTGATATTTAAAAGCAGAAAAACTAAAGGGAACTGAATGAAATTGAGGTTTCCACACCCCATTTGAAGTAGGAAAATATTGCTACCAAGAGACTGCAATGAGGAACATGTGTGTTTTAATACCCAGAGCAACCACTGCAAAATCTCTAGAGATAAACTCAAAGACCCTATAAATCGATCAAGATGGAACCTTCAAGGGAATGCAGGGAAAAAAAAAAAAAAAAAACCAAAGAAACAAGAAACAAAAGAAACAATAGCAGAAAGAATTGCTGAAGCATTTGCAAAATCTGGAGAAATTCTCTTTCTGGATTCTTGGAAAATTTTACATCTTCCCAGTAGAGCCCTGGTTCAGACTCCAAGGCAAGAACTTCTCACTGCAAAGTCCACATGAACCAGGGTGTTCTACAAGGACTCAGAAGGAATGCATGTGCCTCCCTGTGTGACCTGAACCACGCTTAACTTAGCAGCCATCTTTAAACAAAGTTAAAGAGCTTGCTTTTCTCTGTATGGAGGAGGGATGAGAAGACTTTGTGACAGTAGAGGTTTCACACTGCGGGCGGAACCTCCCCAGCACAGAAGGAGGCTACAGGTCACAGGGCCTTGCTCGCCAGGGGCTGGGACAGGAAGCTGGAGAGGAAGCTGGGAGGAGGAGCTGCAGGGGTTCACTGGCAGGGACCTGCCTGCTCTGTGTGCTAGGTACCAGCATATGGATGTGTGAATTGGCTCCCCTGGCCATCCAGAGGCCTGTCCCCTGCCTTACACTCAGGACCTTTGATGTTGTGGAAAGAATATCAGCCCTGCTATCAGGCTTACCTGGTTTAAACACTGGCGTGGCTTTCACTAGCTCTCTGTCCCCCAGCCCCCAACCAATAGAACCGATGCTGGTTTGGGGGACTGCAGCCCAATGCCTATTGCAGTCGGCCTCCAGTGAATGTTCTCCAAGGCCAGCTTCAGAGAAATAATTTGGACAGCTGTGGCCTCTGGGAGCCTCAATCTCAGCGTGGCACGGAGGATGGTTTGCATTCAGAGCTCTGGAGTGGGGATGAGGGAAGCCAGCCCCAAGCCCTGAGCCCAGGATGCAAGCTGGGAGCTGTCGGGAAATCGATAACGTGCCACAAGGCATAATCAATGAACTTAACTCATGCAGTAGCTACACAGATGAAAATAGAACCGCAGGGACTAGTGCTGGACATCCACAGAGACATAACTGACCCCACAGAGAAGGTCCCGAGAGGGAAGCAGGCTAGTGACCCAGTGTGGTTGTGATGGGGAGACGATGTGGCTGAGTTGGCTTTGTTTCTGATACCAGCCTCGCCTGCCCTTGGGCAAGGCTCCAAAGCCTCACTTTCTGACTCAGTCAGATGCATGTATGACAGGGCCAGCCTCACAGTGCTGTGGACGAGAGTCGGTGAGAAACACATGCCAGGGCTCAGATCAGCAGCTGGCCTTTAGTCGTCACCAGTGGATGTGAGCTGCTGTTACTGTTGCTGTCACTAGGGAGGGAGCCGGGCGAGTAGATCTGTGGAACCAAGAGTACAAACTGAAATGTCTGCTTCGAGAAAGGAGGGAAATATGAGACTCCAGGCTTTAGTTCTGTTGCAGAGAGCATTTGTCCAGCGTGAATGTGGCCAATTAAAAAGCTGAGACAAGAAGGCTGACCTGGCATCAGTGGTGTCTTCGGGGGATTAAGGAAAAGCTTGATTTGTAGTGTTTGCCAATTTCTATAGTGTAAATACTCCCACCACATATGTTTTAAAACTACCAGTATGTCGTCACTGAATGCCGGGTTGAGAAGAAATGCTCACAGTCAGCTCCCTTGAGCCAGAACAAGCCCGATCCAGCACACCACTGACTGTGGTGGAGCAGTCAGTGCTATTTCCAGGAACAACAGAAGGAGGCTCCTGCCCTCTAAGACCTCAGTGTCTAATAGGGAAAACAGGAAAACCTTAGCCATAACTGTACAGAGTCTACATCAGTGCCGGGAAAGTACCCAGAGGCCCCGAGGCGTGAGCCAGGGAACTGGAGAGCATCCCTATGGCTGGAGCCTGTTCTGCAACATCAGGGACAAGCTGGCTGGGGCTCAGAGGGAGTGCAGGGCCCTGCCATACAGGGCCTTCCAGCCTAGTTAAGGAATTCATGGTTATTTTGAGAATAAAAGACAGCCATCAGATGCAGAGGCATGACACACCCAGATTCATGTTTTAGGAGGACACCCCTGGATGCCGCGTGGAGAATGATGCTGTGTGGAGAAATTTCATCAAGAAAGGTCTCTGCCATCATCTGCGGCAGGGGTGGGGCCCTGGACTCACAGTGGCCATGGCAGTGGAGAAGCACAGATAGATTTGAGAGAAATCTAGACCTGGGGACGGTGGGGTGCGGGGGAAGGAGTCAGGATGTGATGCTGGGATTTCAGCTCAGCCCTAGATGGATGCTGGTGACATTCCCAGGGAGACAGACCAAGGAGAGCAGCAGCTAAGAGGAAGGGCGATGTGTGAGTGTGAGGACCTGTGATCCCTCCATCATGACCAGGAGAGAGAGCTGGACAGGAAGTATGGGGGGAAATGGTAGCCATCAACATCTTAATGAATCCAAAACTGGACTCTGGGTCATTAAGAAGAATGCAGCCATACCTTATTTAGCACTTAAACTTAAGAAATATTTTTGCTTGCGTTATGTTCTTTAAATTTCTCAGGCATCCATGAGGTATGTAGAGCCAGTATTCCAATTTTGTAGTTAAAGGAACTGATGCTTGCAGAGGTTATAACATCATCCATTTTCATTTATAGCCTTTAAAAGCCATCTTTGGGCTTAGTAACTTTCCATGCAGGTTCTTAGGACTCTGAGATACTCTCCTGGGCAGGAGACAGGGGTGTATTCACACAGCACGAAAATTTTGGTCCTAGACATAGTTGGAATATGCCACAATGCTAGAGGACTTGTCTGTAGCTCAAACAAAAATTTAACCCAAGAGCCAAAACAAACAAAAATGAAAAGGGGACATGAAGCTTAACAGAATTTTTTCCTAGGTTCTCAGGAATATAATCATCATCATAAAGCTTTTATATATTAGTTCTGAGGAACATGCTTCATTGTTGGATGTTTCTGGGCTTATTGTATGGTAATGGCCTTGGCAATGGATTGTTTATGCAAAATTGCACTTGCTTTCCTAAAAAAACACTTTCTTTAGATTCTTGTTTTCTTCTCTAAAATTATATACAGGATTTTCAGGCCAAGGTGTGTGTGTAAGTGCCTGTAAGTCTGCTTCAATGGGACAAGGTCAAGGGAAGTCACTTCTTAGACTGCATGCTCCTCTCAAAATAATGTAAAAGTGCTTCTCTCCATCCTTTTATTTTTAACCTTGGGCAATCTATCCAAGAGTTTGTTACTAAGTTCCTAGTATGCTGTTACTGGATGCAGAAAACACTCCGTGGATACTTGTCGCATTTAAAATTTCATCAAGAAAAATCAGCACGTATGGCTTTGTTTCTAGTCAGACTTTTTTCTTGCTTGGTAAGCTTAGATACCTTGTACAAAATCCCTGATTTTTCTGGCCTCCCTGTGAGGATGACAGTGATCCTCACCCCTGTGACACATTCTTCAGAGCACCCGGGGGCTGGCCAGCGAGGAGTTGGACAGATGCTACGTGCTGAAATTTGCTGATGTTGTGAAGGGCAGTGCACTTGGGCGGCACCATGCACTTGGACTTAGAAGGCAGTATAACTCCCCAAGGTGGCTGGGGAAAAGAGGAAGGGAAGGGACACCAGAAAAGTTTGCCCTTGCATATGACAAGTACCCACCTGGTGCGAGGCTGACGTCTGCAGAGAGAGTCCTCTCCTTGTCGATCAGCCAGACTTTCTTCTGTCACCATTTTTTGCTGAAAGATGGTTTCCCGTCTCTAAGACAAGTCGACACTAAGTATTATAGGATTGGATTTCACTTTTAGAAAAGGAAAACCTACCTCAGCTGACCAGCTTCATTCATTTTTAACTCATTGTCTGTCGAACCTGCTGCTTCATGCACTTCTCTGCTCAGAGCCATTTCAGTTAAAAAAAAAAAAATCACAAGGTGATATTTTATGTGGCATTTGCATCTGTGCCTTTCTTTCCTCATCGGTAATATCCCACTTCCACTTGGTGTGTGTTCCCTGTCTGGATCTCTGTCAAGGACATGCAACATGTCCTTGAGTTGTATTCTACTGCAGTGGGGCTGTGGAGCCTTGAGTAGGTGCCATTTAAAAGCTCCATCCTTAGACGCTCCAGGGGAGGGAGAAGAGGTGGATGCTCGGGAAGCAATGAAGAGGATTCCACTTTGTTCTTTGAGTTGTAGTTTCTCTGATGTGGACTTCATGAAGACCAGGTGTGTGCTTCCAAATCAGCTAGTGCACGTGGCTCCTGCCACATGGAGACTGACAGCCCTTGGCAGGAAGCAGGCCTGTGCACATCAGAGAGCTGATCCCGCCAAGGTCCCTCTGTGTTCTCGTCTCCAGAGCCTTCATCCAACTCTTGGTTAGACGCTCTGGCCTGGTCTCCTGGGATCTCCCCAGCTGGGCACTGAAGAGGGTCAGCCACTAACTGAGAGGCCAGGGTGGAGGAGGGTCTGGCCGCTAGGATGAGAGAGCAGAATTTAATATTCTGATCCAGATGCTTCATTCTTCCGGTGCCGGGCACTTTTTTAAATTAAAGAATATGGTATTTCTCTGCAACGGTAGTTTTAATGGCCATGTGACAAATCAAGAACAACCCAGACCTCCCCATGTTTAATTTAAATCACTAGGCACACATCTTAGCAGACCATCGCTAAGTATATTCTCAGCAAGCTTGTATTTTATCTGAAATAATAGACAAGAATGGTTTAATGAGTATTAGCATCATGGCATGGGGCATTTTGCTTGTCACTTCTAATTCTCACATTTAATAACATGCTTGATCTACAAATTAGACTGCAAGATTCTTGTCTGAGCTGCACCAAGGGCCGGGTAGAGTAGGGAGAATTCAAACAAGATAAAGGGTCTGTTTAGATTGTTTCCTTCTCTTCTAAGAACCTCCCAGAAGGAACATTTCATGCTATCATTGCCCAGGAAAGTCTTCACCTTCCACTCTTGCATTGGTAATGGCGCCAAGGATTGAAATCGCATGGAAAAAGATGACCTTGCAAAGAGACACATTAGAACACATTTCAGGAGCTATGAATTGTTCATCTGGGGCTCTGTAAGCCTTGAAATGGACTCTATTCTTGCAGTATCTGTGCAGTGTGTGTTTACATTCCCTTCCCTGGCCTGCTAGTCTGTGCCCATTCAGAGGACATGTGCCACTGCCACTGTGTGACTGCAGAGGAGGATGCTCCTGGGCCTAGAGGCCTCCTTCCTTCCATCTTTGAAACTGCCAGTAACTCTCGGATCAGAGACCCCGCCTGTTCTTGGTCAGCACCCCAAGCCCTCAAAGATGCCTCCCCCAGATGCTTTGCACCTCTCCTGGGCTCCCTCTCTTTTCCCGCTAGATCACAGCCAGCTGCCAGAAAGGCTGTGAATGGCTTTCACCCTACACTATAAGGGATGGATATGTTTCCCCAAATTCCTCTCCCAGGTGAATTTTATTTTCCCAGGCAAGTCCTTATGCTGAATAGGAGTATTCTACTAGAAGTATCTGGGGTTTTTCTCTGGGATGCTTTAGCAGCACCTGAGGCTGTCTTGGGTCTGTCTTGTCACCTGTGACTCAAGTTGATCACTCAGAATCCAGAGAAGGAAAGAAGAGAAGGGAAGGTCATGGTACACTTCTTGAGTGCTAGGCATGTTGTATATGTTAACTCACCACATCCTCAAAAAGCCTGCAAGGTAGATATGATCCCTGATTTTCGGGGTAGGAGATGAGCTCAGAGAGGTTAGTAACCTGATTAAAGTCACATAGCTAATTAGGCACTGAGCTCAGATTTGGAGCCCAGGCTCCTTGACTCTGAAACCCCCCATCTTTCCACTGTCCCACTATGCTCACCCGGAGGCATGAGGCCACCACCACCAACTTCCAGAGGCAGGTCTGTGTCAGATGCTTCCACCCCAGGAAGTTTAGTCTGCTAATGGGCTTCGTGTTCCAGGGGGTCCAGGCCTCTTGATACATCACAGCTTGGTCATTAGTGACCACTTCCCTCCGTGGGACTGAGGCCCACACCTGGTATGTGTGGCCCTGTGACCGGACTGTAGAGGCAGGTCTGCCATTGCCCGCTAGCAGCCCCCACTCCTGCACTGGACTCACGGGGCACCCGCCCTGTGGCAGCTCACCCTTCTCTCAGCATTGCTGTGACACAGAGGTGAGATGCACCCAGCTTGTCACAGCTTGCTTCTCTCCTAATCTCTATTCTCGGCTTAGCCACAACACCATTGCAGTTGAACGCAAAACCAGTGACAGCAATTTGCTTCAAATCTGGAAGCAACCCATCATGTTTTCTTTTGCTTTTAAGATAAGACAAAACTCCTCACTATCCAACAAAGGCCCGCAGGGTCTGTCCCACCTGCTCTTCCACCTCTTTTCCCTCCCCCCCCCAGCCCCCCGCCTTCGTAATAGAGGTCTCTCTCTCTCTCTCTCTCAATCCTTCCTACTCCCCCATTTCCAACTCCACAAGGCCTTTGCACGTGGCATGTCCTCCACCTGGAATGCTGTCCCCTCCCTCCCTCTTCACGTGTTCAATTCCTCTCCTGCTTTCAGACGTCCTCTCCATGGCCACAACCCCATCATCAGATTGTCATCAAGCAAGTTTGCGTTCATTTGCTGTTGACCCCACTGGATTATAGGGTCCCTCTCTGCTTTTGCCCACCGTGTTGCCACAGTTTCTGAAACATAATAGGTGCTCAACAAACATGCCTTAAGGGGCTGATTAAATGTTTAATTCTTACAACAATCTTATGAGGTAAGACTCACCTTTTGCAGGTAAATAAATGGAGACGTCGAGAGGTTGCTTTGGGATTTAAGGCTCAGTCTTCTATCCGTAAAAGTGGTATTTGTTACCCTATGACAGTGCCATGGCCTGACTTCTCAGTCCCCCATGAGTCTCCCCACCTTGGCTTCTGGCTGTCTAGCACATGGACGCCTGTTGCGAGGATGTCGGCTCCTCGTCCAGACACCTACCGTCCCTGGTGACCGAGAATCCCCCAGGACAGGATCCTTGCAATTAGTCACCTCCTCGAGGCCCCAGCACTTGTCACTGTACCTGCTCAGTACATTGTGGGTTCTCGGTAGGGGTCTGGGAATCCCATCGATCTCTGCTTCAGCCAGGCCTCTCTGGATCACCAGTGATAGAAAACTCAACTCAGCCTGGCTTAAAGAATGGGAATGTATTAGCTGGTATAGTCGAAGAAGTTCAAGGGTAGTCGGGCTGCAGGGACTGCTGGATGGGTTCAAACGGCACCTTGAGGACTCAGTTCTGTCCCTTTCCATTGCTTTCTGCCAACGGGTTGCAGTTTCCGACTTCTCGATGTCACAGATGGTGGCCAGAGCCCCAGCCCCTCTGCTCTCTCAACCACGCATCTCAGAAACCACCCCATTGCCAAGGGCTGAAGAAAGCCGGAGGAATGGCTCACAATGGCCTGATTTGGGAGGTCCCTTCTCCCTCCCTGACCTAACCACTCTGGCTGGGAAGAGGGGAGCGGACCCACTCTTGGAGCTGAGAGTGAGGTCAACACCAAAAAATGACAGTGGGGAGAGGTGGTTCCCCAAATATTTGGAGGCTGTTCTACCAGGAAGAGACTGAATGGATGCCAGGCCCTGAAAGCAAGATTTCCTTTACAACCTTCTTTCACAATCTTCCAAACTGACTTCACGCCTCCTCCAGACCTCACTAGTCCAGCACCTGTGCTTCACCCCCGTTCCTTACATCCTTTCCAGAAAGACTTCCTTAGGCCTGGAGCAGTCCACAGTTCCCAGCATCCTCCCTCCCCGAGCAGAGGGGGGTGAGTCGGCTTCTGCGGCTACCCACACAGGCTGCACTGCTCTGAGAAACCACAGCTAATGAAGGACTGGAGGTCTCTGAGTCAGGACCACTCCATCCGGCGCAGAGCCAGACTTTCAGATCCCCAGAGCCAGAAGTTGGGCTTTGACAAGAGGGGCAGGACCGAGGAGGGCTCCTGATTCTCCACCTTCAGACTTGGAGAATTCAGGCTTGCTTTAGAGCTAATCAGAGGAGAAATTCCTCAAAGCCTCTGCCTGTGCCTCTCCAGGGAGAAGCAACGCGCACTCACACACTCACAGGCACAGACACACAGCCACACATACCCTCTCTGCCTCCCTCCCTCCCTCCCCTCGCTCTCTTCCTTGCTCCCTCTCCCTCTTTTCTTCTCCCTCCGCTTCCCCCTCCCTCTTCACTCCCCTCCCTTCCTTCCCTTGAACCCATATAGGTGATATGCATGGCGTCAGTCTCTCCGACTCTCTCACATATACGCCCTCCCGCTTTGGTCCGACACGCATATAAACTGTACGACATAACACCTCACCCCTCTCCCTCTTCCCCAGACGCGCGCGCGCGCGCGCACACACACACACACACACACACACACACACACACACACACACACACACACACACACACACACACACCCCAACCCCGAGCCCTCAGACCATATAGGTAACCACTGACCTTTCAAAGGTTGGCCTCTGTGGTTTTGTTTTCTCAGGCCATTTCACCTCTGGATATACCCCAAGTGGCAGTCAAATCCTAACCTTATGGTTCAGCTGAAAATATGGGACTCACGCTACCATGGAGTACCTCAGAGAAGAAAACTATGGACAGAGAAAGGAAGTGATCTGAACATGGTCACCCAGCCGCATGTGACAAGTGGGGGTGGACACCGGCTCTCCGGACCTCTGGGCTAGTTTTCCATTCCTCTCTTCTGACTTGCAGTGCCTCTCCCAGGTCCTGAATGCTCACTGCGTAATGAGGGAGACACTGTGGGGATGAAGTCACATTTAGCATATGACAAAGATGGCGTGATAAACCAATGGGGAGAGCTCTGTAAATGATTCCGAGTCCAGTGTCAACTCTCCTCCAACAAAACCCCCTCTAAGTGACCAAAGAAATCAAAGATTGTTTTTAACGGGTCTGTGTCAGCGCTGGCCTCAGGGGTGGTCATCCCAGGCCAGAATTTCCGTGTGATTTCATGCCAAGGACTGTGAAGAGGGGTGTCTGGACCAGCCTCAGGTGAGCTGCTGTGAGAGCAGCCTGGAAAATGGGGCTCAGCCTGGCAGATTTACCCTGAATTCCCCATCTCTGAGCAGTAGGCTGAGAGCATAGGCAAGGACGAAGCATTGGGTAAAGGCATTAACATCTTTGAAATGAGGAAAATTTTCTTTGCCATGCAAAATGACAACTATATGAAAAATCTGGGTACTCTGAGATACATACAGCATCTGTGCAGCTTGGCAAAGCCCCTGGTTTACTGTTTGGGTGAAGCAAAAACACTCCACCCATCGTCCTAACTCCTTGCTGTCTGCATCAGTGTGCCTTAGTATAAACAGCCCTGCCAACACCCAGAAAAAAGGCTCATCCGTTGCCATGGAGGCTTTCGACTTCTTCAGAGGCTGGGCCTTGAATCACTGCCTTTGCAAATAGATCCCACTACCAACGACAGCAGGGAGAGCTTATGGAAGTGGGAAGTTACTTTTCTGTATAATAGCAAACATTCTATAGAGCTTGTTCTGTACTGAATTACTGTCCAAAGCACTCAGTTACCCTCGGAACAGCTCCATAAAAAAGAGGGACTGCACCCATTCGACAGATGCAGAAACTAAGGAAAGAGAGGTCAAGGAATTGGCTCAAGGTCTCACAGCTGGGAAGTGGATTTACACCCAGGGAGGCTGGCTCCACAGTTGGCACACTTATCCTCTGCAGTGTGATGTTCTCACGAACTCAGGAAATCTGAGACTTTCTAAAGGGTGCTTAGTTGAATCCTGGTCAGTGGTTTCAATGGTGGTGACTATGGATAAAAAAGAAAAAGGCCCCTCTAAAAGCAATTTATTCAGTTCATTCAAGGCTTCTCTCCAGGGATATTTTTGGCTATATACAGATGGACTAGATAGATCTTTCTATTCAAAGCCTTGAAGTCCACCATGGTAGATAATGCTAAAATAAAAGAAAAATCACCTCCCCACACACACTGCCACCTCCACTCTTGAGATCTTCGGCCAGGCTCCCACTCAGGATGCGGGACTATAGCGAATGCACGACTGCCATTTCTAAAGGAAGTGTCCCACATCGTGGCCCCCAGAACTCCTGAGTTTCTCTATAAGCAGAAACCTGCAGAGGCATGGGGACACTGCAGAATCCACTTGGAGGTCCCTTTTGTTCAAACAACTTGCACACTGGAAAGGGGATTTGTGATCCTCTATGATGACAGGGACAAAGAGGTAATGCAGACATTGCTGAAGGTGAGCTTGGGGATGTAATGAGAACAGAAATGTTGCTAGAGGAATTCGGCTGAAAGTGTCAGAATCTTCCAGTGTTCCTCGCCTGCTCTCACCTGTCAAAGCAACCTTGGAAATTCCAATCTGAGTTTATTACGGCACCGCTTTGTAAGTCAGACTTGCTGACACTCTCACCGCCAAATGACAAGTCTTAATAGATTGAATGACTTGTGTTGGGCCCCGTCAGAGACTACGATTTCTACTTATTTTTCAAATTAACCGACAACAGCTGTCTTTTTTTTTTTTTAGATTTACCTTTGAACAGAAGTACATTAAATTCCTGTTTTATTTGTAGAATATAAATTTTCCCATTTTTGTAGGAAGTAGCCATTGATTTTTGCATGGAAATGGATGGGTAAGCCATGTGCCTTTTCAAAGTTTGTATTTATATCCTGTAAAAGGGAAAAGAACCCTTTTCTAATGCAGTACATCCCGTTAAAGTGTAAACAGTATTTTGCACATATGCATTTGTCTGGAAGAAAAGGATCCACTGGCAAAGGATGCAGTTAGTCAGCAGTGGGCAAAAAAGAGCCAATTTCTTCCTTTCCTCCTTAACGCCTTCGCTTTATCGTGCAGGTCCTTCTCTAAGTGCTATCTATATAAACAGTGATGGGCTGTAGGCAGAACACCCCACGTCTCCAATGAATATTCTGAATCATGCACAAGTACTCACACACAGACACACCAGAGCTAGTGTGACGACTTGCAGATATTCTACCTACCACTTCACAGTAAAGGGAGAAACACATTCTTCAAAATCCTTTAGAGAGACACTTCTCCGATTCTTTCCTATCAAATATTCTGTTCCCTTCTCGTAGGTGTGTGTGTGTGCGTGCATGTGCAGGAATTATGAGTCAAGACCTCTTGTTTCATTCAGCACCAGAATGATATCTTACCTGAAAATTCTACCCTGGTCTTGGACAGAGAACAGATTGGCCCAGCTGAGAACTGGCACTTGACATTGTACCTGGCAGTTAGGCAGCATTTCTTATAGAACTTTCTGTTCTGGTGACCTCCTGAATTTGTCCGGCCTACATAGAAGTGAAGGGACTCACAGCGGGACAGGAGGGACGTTGTACATTTCAAGCAAATACTTGGGATTACAAATGCACGTTCTGTGATAGCTCCTTCATAATTTGTGTGTTCATAGAAAAACATTATTTATGCTTATTAGTCATAATACTTTGTAGATGAGACAGTACTAATATTTGGGTGCTAATATATGCAAAATATTATAATTGGTTCACTACATGTGTGGTCTTTTTTGATCCTTTCAACGAGGTGGGGGTGGGGTGGGAATAATACCCATTGTACAAATGAGGATACTGAGGCTCATAGGAACAAAATTATTTGCCTGTGATCACAGCTAGCTGGTGGCGATGTCCACTCATCACGCTGTAGCTACGTTTACACACACTGGCGTCAACATGAACGGGGCAAAAACGTGCACACACTCATGCACCACAGGGAAGTGTGCCCACTTGACCTGCCCAGAGTGATCCCCTGAGATTTCTCTTCCACTCAGTCCTACCTGGCCCTGCAAGCTCTCGCTGCCCCGAGAAGCCTGTTTGTGTTGAGAACATTTAGCAAAGCAGACCCGAGGGTTGGACGAATGAGAAAGCACAAGACGAAACCACGCCTTGGGCTTTTCTATATCACAGGGTCTTGAATTTGCAAAGCCAGTAAGTAAATATATATATATACACACACACATATATATATATTTACATATATCTGTATCTTTACATATGTAGAAATTTTACATATACGTGTGTGAAAATTCACATGACATTTCTTCCACAAAGTTTTATTAAATTGAGCAGCTTTAAATGAGCCTTGGTCCCTCTCCCTCCCTGCCGCACACGTGTTGATGGCTTTTTCTCTGCTTGGTTGTCTGAGATTTCACAGCTCTCTGTCACCTCCCTTCCGAAGCTGGTAATAGAAACAGATGATGGCACTGTGCTGCTCCTTCGCTCTGGGATAGCTCTCTGCCCGGAGCTCTGTGTCTTCCTAGGAAGGATTCTTGGTTCATGCTCCGGGGGCTTTTCTGGCCGTGAGGACACAGAGTGAAGATTTGGGGGCTCTGTTACCAGTGGCGTGGCATTTAATTCTCTCTCGAGACACTTGAACTGGATCTGGGTAGAAGAACTTGGCAGAAAGAAAACCACCGGTTCCGGTAATTTTCATAATTGAGAAATTGACTTCTCCTTTATTTCAGAGCTTACTATTGTTGATTATTTACTATAATCCTTTATTATAGGCTGTCTGGTTGTTGTCACTAATTTTTTTTTTTTAGCAAAACTGGATCATTTTTGTCCTATTTAATGCATAAGTTTTCAGCATTTTGCATGTGAGTATCTGTGCAAACATTGAGAAAAGAATTTTAAAGGATATTTTGAACTACCGGCTCCATTTCAAAAATATGAGGGGAAAGTATTTCTTCTCTCTTTATTGACTGCTTTACAAGAACAGGTAAACTTTTTATTCTGTGGCTGATGCAACAGACCCCTGATCTGATGAGTGTTGTAGTTTCAGCTGCCTTGTCTGCATGCGTGTCATCTCTGACTCTGCAGCTGGAGTGCTTATTAGTTTATTCCTGTAGGGAGTGGGAAAGTCACACCTGAATTTAAGGACATTGACGTACTCCAGGCTGACTCTGCACACAGGTTTTATGGGCAGCAACTGAGGGGACATGCATGTTCTCGGGGATTTCATTGTTTAAGCGTGGATTCTCAGAGAGCAGCCACAGCATGATAACTGTGTCCATCACCCAGAAGGGACATTAAGAGATTCCTCAGGGTCCTAAAGCTAAGAGCTAAATCCTTGGATCTTTTATTTATTTAATTTTATTGTAACAAAAGCCACAAATGTCCCTACTTAAAAATGTCAACTGCTTCTGTTGGTTTGTTGTAAAAAAAATAAAAATAAAAAAAGGAGTAGTCCCTGGTCCCTTACCTCCACCGCGTTCCTGCTTCATAAATACAACTATTTTCAACCTCTAGTTTTCTTCTGGTATTTTATCTCCAAATTTAGAAATAGCCCACTTACATCACTTTTTTAAAAGTTTTTATCTTTTCATTCCTTACTATGAAAAGGCTTTATTCTTCCAAACTCCCCATGCACACATGTCCCCCTTCCCACCATTCTCCCAGTAACATGGCCTTTGTTAGATCAGTTTTCGGTGTTTTATTATTGTGACTATAAAAAAACAGCTTTCTGATGTTGCCATTGGATGGTCAAAAGACATTCTGATGTTTGATCCCCTGCACCTGGCTTTCCCCGCATCTCTGAAAGTGGTAGGGGTCTTCTTTCTCATCCCAGTATGATAACCTGTCCTAATGATGGACTTTCATTTGCATCTTTGTTTCTTCCATTGTACGGGGCTCTTTTCACTGTAGAGAACCATTTCACTTTAGAAACTCTGTTCTTTCAGGCCTGGGAGAGTTTCTTGAATTATTTCTTTGATTATTTCATCTATTTTCTTTGTTCCTTCTAGAGCACGAATATTGGACCTCATAGATTAATTCTCTAGTTTTATTTTTCCCTGAATTCTCTTTTACTTTTGTTAAATTTTCTGAAAGGTATGCTCGACTCTATCTTCCATTTTATCTACTAAGTTCTAAATTTTCACAATACTGTTTTTTATTTCTGAATTATTATTGTTTCTCTGTTCTTTTTAGAGTGCGATGTTCTTGCCTTATAGCTGCAATATATTCCCTTATTAATATATTTTTAAGATTGCTTGCCTTTAAGTTTCTTTATCCTGGGTTTTGTTTTTGTTTTTTGTTTTCGTGGGGTTTTTTTGTTTTTTTGTTTTTATATTTATCTTTAATGATAGACACTCTACTCAAGTATTGGGTGACCCAGGACTCTCAGTTTATCTTTTTTTTTTAATAAATTTATACTTGGCATACAATATTATATTAGTTTCAGGTGTACAATATACTGATTTAATGTTTATATACCTTATAATGCAATCACTTTACTGTCTAATAACCATCTGTCACCGTGCAAAGTTATGACTATTTATTGACTACATTCAGTGTCAGTTTATCTTTAAGAGTGATGCATTAAAAGCTGATTTGAAGACCAGTGGGGCTTGTTGGCCGGTGGGCTTCAGGCTAGAATGATCTGGCTGGACTGTTTTATTAGGAGAACTATCAGTAGGTCTTTTCTTTGGAGTTGATTAGTTTTCCCAGAGATAAGAACTGCCTTGTGCACATCTTTGCCTCCAAGTCTAAATACCTGCAAACACTTTGACTAGATTGAGTAAACATACTACTAAGTCCCTCTCCAGAAAGAACAAACCAGTTCAAATGCCCTTGTGCTTTGGGATTATGCTGGCCACTTCTAAATATTATCATTTTTTAAATTTCTCTGGAAATTTTAAATTTTAGTAAGCTAATATGTATCAACCATTTCTTTATGGTTCCTACCTTTAGTGTCATGCTTAGAAAAGACTTAAAGAAACCCCAAACTTATTTTGCTTAAATATAAAATTACCCCAAATAAAATGCTTTTCCCAATTTTCCCAGTGAGAAGATGAACAAAAGTGGAATTCTTCTGTCCATCATTGATACATAAACTTTCAGAGGTATAGATGAAGTAATCAAATGTCTACTTCTAAATAAATGTATCAGAACAGTGATGTACACCTTTAAAATCGCTCATCATGTATAATTGTTTATCGATTGGGAACTGTTGCCTTTTTCCTCCCTCATCTCGTGAACCAGTTTTCCTGGTTTGTACCTTCGGCGTCAGCGTTCTCATCATCAGAGCCACTCGGTCGTGTACCATGGCCTTCCCTGGCACAGCAGTCACACTTCTGTCTATTATGAATCTGTATATAGCTCTGACACTGAAAGTTTTAACTCAAGCCACAAAATGACAGTCTCGTAATATTAGCTTTTCAACCTAGCCTGAAAACATACATTATTCACCATGAAACAATTTACTCTATGCTTTTAGGTGTTTACTTTTACTAAAGATGTATATGCACAGAGTTTAAAGAGTCATGGTTTATTATAAAAAATGTCTTTCAAATAATCTTTATCATTTCCTTCCCCACCCCCAGCCCCCCAAAGCAACCACCTTTAATTCTTTCACTTCTAGTTCATGATAAAATTGTCCTCCATGTCTCTAGATAGTATGCCTGTTCCTTGTTAACTGTTCAGTTTCAAGGATTATCTGTTACTTCCTACCATGGAACAAAAGGATTTAACATCTTCGACCCCACACTCCCTCCCTTACCTTTCGGTAATTAATCATAATTCAATACTTTATTATTATGTCTGTGCAAGTGCTTTTCTCAGCTGAACCATGTGCTAAACTGCAGTTAATGTTTCTCTACTCTTCTTTTTAATCTTAAAAATGTAGTGAAATGTGATATACATTCCAGTGTATAAATGGATCCCTACAGTTGAAAGGAGAATAATAAAGTGAATAGCTCAGTTAAGGAAAGCAAGCTTTTCACAATCACACTCCCTTCCTCTTCCTCAGAGGCTTCGCTCCTTAGCTTCTGTATTAATCACCCTTTCCTTTACGGTTTTACCACTTCCCTAGATAGCCCTTGACAGCACTAACTAACTGAAAATGGTCACGGTTAGAAGAACTACAGAGTAAAAGCAGCATGCTCTTAGGGGTTAGGGAGCATGTGGACATGTCAGGATGCTGCACTGGCTATGCCACAGTCTGCCTGCATCGGATGTCCCACCGACCCGCAGGCTCCCTGTGCCAGCCTCACCTACATGTGACAAGAATACAAAACAGCAGGAAACTCCACAATGCAATTAGATGTGTTATTTCTTTCTGCGCAAAAAGAGTTGTTTAAGAGGAATCTTGGTGATGGGAAAGAGGTAGAGATCTAATTTACACGTGGTTTGAATTTTCATGATTACATGTTTGTTATTTATGCCTGCCTTTGTAAAATCAGAAAATTTTGTCTGAACAGTTTATCTGCTTTGGGGACTCCATTAAGCTTTCTTCATGTCTGGGATGTGATTCCGTTTTATGAATCTTCCTTGTATATTTGGAGGAAAAAAATGTACCTTTTCTACCATAGTGCATTTTATGCATATTTTTATTTGTATGTATATTTCCAACCAAGCTGCTAATATTCATTTTCTCTCTGTTCTTGTTTACATTTGTCTGTTTGATCTGTCAAAGAATGAGAGAGCTTTTTAAATCTCCCACTGTAGTTTTTTAAAAATTTCTTTTTGTTTTTCTAATATTTTGTTTTCTATATGTCATTTTTATTACCTCCATTATGAATTATTCCTTTTATCAACGGGAAAATAACCATCAATTTGATGGGTTTTTCTTGAATTTTGTTTGGTTTGATTTTTCTCTCTTTTTTTCTTTGTGTTCACCTGGTGCTCTCTGACCTTTTCCTTCATTTTTAATCTTCTCTATACTTTTTTCGTCATGTCTCTTGTCAACAGTATATAACTGGCTTTTTTTAAAGCATCTGTCTGGTAAATACAGGTTAACTTTGTTGACCTGTGTTATAACTGATGTGTCTATCACCTTTTATATGCTTTATCAATATATTGTACCACAATATATTGTACTATTGCAGCCCACAATCTCAACTGAATGGTGATGGGGGCGGGTGGCAATGAGTTGTGATACCCACGTATTTTTCCATTGCACACAAGTTACCGAATACCTGCTGGGTACCAGGTACCAGGCTGGGCTGTTGTATCTGGAGATCCAACAGAGAATATGACAGTTCCTGCCCCATGCACAGAGCCACCTTCATAGACGTATAGTCACTTCATGGCCCCAAGCTTGGTTTAATGCTCTGTTCCTTCTTGTCTTCAAATTCTTAATAACTTTTCAACAAGAGGACCTATATTTTATTTCTGCCTGGGCCTTACAGATTACATGGCTGATCCTGCCTATAAGAACATGAGATAGAAAATGGGAAATTTTAATGTGGTATAATAAACACCCTACTAGGAGTCGGCAAAGGGGACTGTGAAAGCACAGAGGGACTCCTCCCCAGTCTGGGAGGTCTTCTGAACACAGCTCATGACTAGCGTGAATAAGATGAGGAGCAGGAGTTGTTCTGGAGGAGAGGAGGTAGCAGAGGAAATGGCAGGGGCAAGGCCAAGGTCTTCAGACAGCATGATGTCTGTGACCGGGGCAAAAATTATAGGTATCCCTGAACGAAGCTAACTGAAACCATCAAGGTCAGAACCATTATCATCTAAAGCAGGGGCAGGGATCAAAAAACATTCCCGTTATCTCTACCAGATGCTAAACCGAATGAGTGTCTGCATTTCAAGTCTCGATGGCAAGCCCCTTCTAAAATTGACTGTCACTTTATAATAAGTTTTATGCCAAGGTAACAGCAGGAGGTGAGTCTGAGGACCTGGAATGCCATCATAGAATGTTCTGCCTTTCTGCTGACTTACGTGGGAGCCATCTTTCTAAAAGGCAAAACTGACCACGTCAGTGTCCCACGTGTGAAATAGTCATCTGGCTTCAGCATGGAGTGTACCTTAAAAGAATGAGGGGGAGAGACTGGGCTGAGCAGAGGAGTTAGGAGGCTGAAGTGGGAGATGATGGCAGCTAGAAGGAACGTGTCAGCAGAGACTTGAGGTAATAATATGGTTTCAGTCAACATGAAAACGCTGCAGTGCTCACGTGTTACTTAGCTGTGGTTGTAAGAGAGAGGGGTGAGTCAGAGATGAAGTCCCTAAGCTCGGGGGTGTAGGATCACAACTAGGTTTCTGTGAAAAAGGACAATGTTGAATTCAAGACATGTTGCGTTTGAGCTGAGAGACGAGAGACAAGTGGAGATATCCAACAATCAGGGGGGTCAGGAATTTGGCAGATAGACCGAGAAGAGGTGCCAGCTGAAGCTGCAGGGGCATCCATGGGTTCACGCCACTCCTCGTATTGGGAGGGTTCAGAGATGGGGGTTGGGGGGCGGTCTAACAGTGCTGTCATTCAACGGCGGGCAGAAGAGAAAGGAGTCTCTACAAAGCACTGAGGCTGAGAAAGGAGAGTCAGAGGTGAAAGGAGCATTTTGAAAGTCAGAGTATCATGGCAGCCCAAGGAGGAAGAGCATTTCAGAAACAGTGAAGGAGTCAAATGCTTAAACTATCAGCTGAAGTAGCACATGAGCGAGGATCTGTGAAGTGGCCCTTTGACTTAGCAGGAAGGCCTTGGAACCTCAGGGAGAGCAACTTCGGCAGAATGAACATGGGATGGTTTTGGAGGGCAGGAAGATGAGGAAGTTAACACTGATTATAAATCATAGACTCTGGGCTGCTAAAGGGAGAGATATAATAGCTGTATTTTCTAATTTCTATATTTGATGCTTTGACATCTGGGGCCTTGCTGACCCTGGAGAGACTGCTAATTAATTCCTAAAGATAGTGAACCACTTGCTTGTGCACCTTTCAAATGCAAACCAACCAATCCAGAGCCCACACCCCCACCACCTTCTCTATCAGGCTCTCACACTCAGGGCCACTATTCCCCTGCCCTAATCACCTCAGAGTCTGGTATCAGACAACTAGGGACAAACCCTGTGCCCCAGAGCCCACTGAAATTATTCA
>NW_011888816.1:4445612-4459235 GCF_000151845.1 Pteropus vampyrus | reverse complement strand
AGAATGAACATGGGATGGTTTTGGAGGGCAGGAAGATGAGGAAGTTAACACTGATTATAAATCATAGACTCTGGGCTGCTAAAGGGAGAGATATAATAGCTGTATTTTCTAATTTCTATATTTGACACTTTGACATCTGGGGCCTTGCTGACCCTGGAGAGACTGCTAATTAATTCCTAAAGATAGTGAACCACTTGCCTGTGCACCTTTCAAATGCAAACCAACCAATCCAGAGCCCACACCCCCACCACCTTCTCTATCAGGCTCTCACACTCAGGGCCACTATTCCCCTGCCCTAATCACCTCAGAGTCTGGTATCAGACAACTAGGGACAAACCCTGTGCCCCAGAGCCCACTGAAATTATTCATACTAGCTGATCCTAAACTTCCACCCCCATTCCTTCCTGTGGAAGCCACCTACAGTAAAGGCTCTCACCTTTTACTCCCTCTGTCCCCGCCCCGATCCACCGTGTTGCTTCCCTGTGTGGCCCTGCATTGTCAAAGGGACAGGCGCAGGCAAGAATGGAAGCAAGAAGGAGAGAAGGCGGGAGAGAGGAAGGGAGGGAGGGAGGGAGGACACACAGTTTAGAAAAGGCTTCATCTAATCTGTATAACTGAGAATGCGGGAAACAACCTTGACTCTACCACAAATAACTGCGTGATTCTGAGAAAATTTCATAACCTCTCTGTGCTTGGATGCCTTCATGTAAAACGGGGAACCATCTATCAATTTTTTTTAATTAACAGGCAAAAAAAGAGAAGATATTGGCTTCATCATTGACCAGATATGTAGCCTTTGTTTTTACAGTTTTGTTTTGAGGATTAAAAAGACCTAGCTCAACAAGTGGCAGATGTTAATTACACGGTAGCCCAAACAACTTCAATGTAAGCATTTTACTATGAAAAAAGTGACGTTTTTATGACACTTCAGTCATTCATTTAATATAGCAACATCCTTGCCTTTTAATTTTCACAGCAATACATTGCATATATATTATAACAAAAGTCTAGAATCTGCTGATTTTAATAGTAATCAAATCATCCTCTTTTTCCAACAACCAGCTTGAAATTTAATTTAAAGAGCAAACACCTTACTATAGAATGTAATGTTACCATTAATGAAACAGATGCATAAACCAAAAATGTGGAAATTGCACCCATTTCTTAAAGCAAGCATGAAGCAAAACTGGAACACATCGGTGTGTCAGAACTACAGAGGTGAGATGTCAGATGCAACTGTGTGGCCCTGGAAATTTGGTTGGAGGAAGTTGTGATCACTTGTATTCCGAGGATGAGAGAAGTGAGATGCAGAAAGATAAACGGATGTCTTCAAGGCCACACACTGAGTGATGAGGTTGGGATCTGTACGTGCTGATGCTTCTATGCTGTCTCAGTCCCCAGATCACACAGATCAGCACAGAGAGTGGACGAAGACATCTCATCTGGGCCAGTGTGGCTCTGGGTACAAATTGCAGCATCTAGAGCAAGAACACGAGCTCTTCAGATAAACTCAGTTAAATTCTCTTACTCACTTCAAGTTGATTCTGACAAATGAAAGAAGTCCCAGACAGCTTTATAAATAAGAAGGTAAAAGAAAAGCCATATTCAAATGACATTTATTCCTGCCTCCGAACAGCTGAGGCTAAAAGAAACCATTTCATTCCCTGTCCCCCAGGCTTGACAACTGCCTGGTTGAATATGGATGACACTCACAGAGAGGAATGAATCAAGCATGAGAGTGGAGCCCAGAGCTGAGGAGACCAGCTGAGAGATAGGAAAGTTCAAGGCAAGGTCAGTGCCAGTGGCCTCAAGGCATGAGATGGCTCCTTGAGGGCCAGATACAGCTGGGTAGGTCCTGCAGAGGCCAGAATGGATGCAAAGAAGAGGTGCTGCTGTGCCCAAGCCCCATGAATGACACCTGGGAAAGTCCTAGAAGGCACAGAGTGTACCCTGACACATCCACCTCCAGGCCATTTCAGAAATGTATTCTTAGATACATTTTTAGGTAATGGTGTTTCATTGGCTTTTCTCCCTAACTACTAGAGCAGGGCCTTAGCCTTCTTCAACACTCATCTCTGCATCTCAGCCCCGTAGATACGTGGGACTATCTAGGGCACAAGTCTCAACAACTAACCCGTGGAATCCGTGGATTTTTTCCCACCTTTTTTCCGCTGTTCCTCATCCCCAGTAGATTCTGGACACGACCACATCCATCCACCGCCATACTCCCCTGGGTACCATTACTGTACTCCCTGGGCTACCCTCTCTTCCTGGGATCACCTGCTTCACTGGGCACTTTTCCCTTTTCCACTGGCACAGCTGTCTCCCACCAGGCACTTCTCTGCCACCATGGAACCCCAGGGTCAAAGGTGCTGATATGTCACTCGCCTCGAAGGACAAAAAACCTAAAAATCAAGATAAATAAGATTTTAATGCAGTATGTTTAAAAATCAAAATTAATCCAAAAAAAAAATCATAAAGGACAAGATAGAACAATTTTAACTAAAGTCAGGATCTAGTAGAAAGTCTCTGTAAAGAGACCAAAGGAAATGCATGTCCCCTTATAAAAGGATTTTTAATGATTAATTTTTCTAGAATATTTAAATCTGAAAAAAAAAATTCTGAAAAATTGAAAAGTAGGCATATTCAACTCATGACGTTATTTTAAGTTTAAATAATTTATTTAAACCAAAAACGTATTATAATTTTACTTTCCTGGCCTTAATAGAAGCACATTCATCAATGAAATTTTCAACATCTTCTTTGTTCTCTCATTTTTAATTGAAAATCTCAAGCTTCAATAAACAAGAGAAAGTGATTCTGAAAGTCTTTTTGATGGACATAAAATTTTAACAAGAGAAATGAACATACCTCCCAAGTTTGGGAGCAAGACTGGTCACTGTCACGTCCAGGGCTGGCGCTGGGGGTGCCAGAGAGGGACAGGAGAGCCAGGTCCGAGGCTGGACTCAGAACAGCCGGGTCAGCCCACGCACTGCTCCTTGTACTCTTGTCCCTGTTTGGGGTTTTGCAGGGGTGCTCAATCCTAGAGGAAGGCTGGCCCCAGTGGGCGTTTGGGATTTGGGGCAGGGCTGGCCGGGATGTTCTGGGGAGTCTGGGATGAGGAAAGAATTTGACCGGATCCAGGGAAGGTGAGGTGAGCAGTATGCAGCTGGAGGGGCGGGCAGCTGGGGTCTGTCCACAGATCCCGAGGCACGTGGCTCTGCCAACAAGGATTCCGTAGCAAGTTTGAAAATAAGTGCAAACGAAATTAGACGTGTATGAATTACTGGATGAGAGTACCAATTATTATGAGGAAAAGTACATGTCAAATAGAAATTAAGGAGGTTATAAGGAGATGTTCTAATTTCACACTGAAATGGAGATATGAAGATTAAACAAAAGGGCTTCAGATTTTGGATTTTTAACTTGAGAAAAGTTGTTTTCTGTGAATATATTTAATTTACAAAAAGCAGCTAGTGATTTGGTTCTAAGATAGTCTGATGATTTAAATCCTGTAGAAACTTCCTCCAACATAGTTTCAAACAGCATGCAATATCAATAGTGTGTAATAAAAATCACATCATATTTGTATGCTGATTCCTGAATTTTGCTTAGTATAACATTATCCAAATTTGGAAGTGCTGGAATTTTTTTTTAACAACACCAGTCACCCTGTGAAAGAAGTTTCTGTAAATTGCACATCATTAAAAATTATTTAAGATTGTCATTTGATCAGGAGACGTCATTGCCAAACGCGGGTACTTCTCTTGATTGAAAATGGGGCTTCGGCTGGAGGCACTTGACGACCGTGCTAGAGCCGCCAGCCAGCTTTCTCGCTCCCTGTACTTGGGGCTTCTGGTGTGACCTTTGCCCATGGCCTCTCCAGCACGACAGTCTCAGAACAGCTCCTCCTCTCCACAGCAGCCGGGGCATCCAGACGGTGTGCTCCCGGCAATCTAGAAGGGAGGTATAGGACTTCTATGACTTAGCTTCGGAAATTCCAGAACATCAATTCTGCCCATTCTGAGGGGCAAGCAGGTCACCAAGGCCAGCACAGATTCAAAGAGACAGGGCATTTAGACTCCACCTTTCAAGGGGAGGGATAGCAAAGAATTTGTAGTTATCTTTAACCTGCTGCATCCCCATGGAAAGCCATGTCCTTCAGAGCTTGACACCAAGGGATCCAGAGACTCAGAGGGCTGAGTCCCAGCTGTGGACACAAACCAAATCACAGACTCACGCGGGCCAGGCTCCTCCATGGCACTAGGGGCCCTTTTGAGTGACTTTCACATCTTTTGAGTTTTACAACTATGAATGGCTCTGTCTGAGGAAGACAGAGGTTCCACATTTGGTCATTTCATTGGAAGAAGGAGCAGAACTGGTCACAGTCATGGCCAGGGCTGGTATAAACAGTTCCTCCTCTGTGGAATGGGATTCTTGAGTACCTGCTCCATAGAGTGGTTGTGAGGATTAGACAAGTAATTGGTATAAAGGACTTAGAACGTTGCCTGGCATATGGGAAACGCAGGGTGAGAGTTTTCACATAATATCCATGGTCTGTGTGGTCCAGGAAAGACACAGGGGCTTTGCAGCCAGAGGGAGCTGCCATCAACCTGCAGTCCTGCCACTTACCAACTGTGTGACCTTGGGCTTCTTGAACCTCCTTCAGCCTCAGTTTCCCCATCTGCCTCCCTCTAGTTTTGTGCGGATTAGAGAAATCGTGCATAGAGGACCCAGGAGCAGCTCTCACACAGACTTCTCTTCCAGGCTTTTCTTCCTTCTTGCTATTTGTCAACTCCAGCTTCTCACGCCTAGCAAGATGCTTCACATTAATGGCAATTGTCACGTATCAACTGAAAATGACACTTTCAGCCTCCTGGCCGTGTCTGTCTGCAAATTCCCAATGACACACTCAGGGGTCCCAGCGTGAGGGCTGTTCTTTTTCATCTAGCCTCTGTTGATTTTTCAAAACTGATTGCTCTGACTCAGTGCTCAGGGGCCTTCGTGCTGTCAGGGGTGAAGGAGTCTTATTTTTCAAGCCACCTGACTGTCATGCTATTGTTTTTCCCACAACTTTGAATCAGTAATATCTTCGTGTGCTCTTCGTGACATGCCAAACCTGTCCTTGAACTCAGTGGTTCTCCAAGGGCGGTCCCCAGCCAGCAGCATTTGGTCATAGGTTGTTTGGGGACTTTGCCGTGTATAACGGTTTGAATTTGTATCAATGGTATTTTTGGTGTTATATTTTTTTTGGTAACTAATGCACCTGGATTTGGGAGCACCATTTTAATTCTATTCCTCTGCAAAACTTTTTATCATCAGGTCCACTTCTTTTTCCTTGGAAAATGGGAAGCAGCGAGGCAAGTCAGCTGTTCTGTCTCTTGTCTTACCTAAATAGATTGTGGTCAAAATTTAAAAGAAAAAAAAATAATCATGCGGATTCAGAAAACAACCAGCTAATCTTGCTAGACCAATTCTTATCAAGCTTTTTTAAAAATTTATTTATCTTAATTAGTTTCAAGTATACAGTACATTGGTTAGACATCTCTATAGTTCACAGAACGATCCCCCCAATTGCTCCCTCCCTCCCCTGACCCTCCACCTAGCCAACGTATTAAAGGTAACCACATTCCCTATGCCGTGCTCCCCATCCCCGTGACCATCCATCAGCTACCAATCTGTACTTTTTTAACCCTTCACCCCATTCTCCCAGCCTTCCAAGCCCCCCTCCCCTCTGCCCAACACCAAATAGTCCACTATGTTTGTGAGTCTGTTTTTGATTAGTTTGTTCTTTTTCTTCCTTAGATTTTGCATATAAGTGAAATCATATTGTGTTTATCTTTCTCTGTCTGACTTAAATACCTTCTAGGTCCATCAAAGCAATATCTTTTTCCATCCCCTTTCTTTTCATAGGTAGGGGTCTTATTTTCTTAACTTTTCAGCCACTCTGTCTCTTGGTTGGAGCACTTAATTCTTTTCCATTTAAGGTACTTATTGATAGGAGTGTAGTTGTTACCATTCTTTATTTCTGTTTTTGATTCATTTTTTCTTCTTAAAGAAGTCCCTCCAACATTTCCTGTAATATTGGCTTGGTGGTGATAAATTCATTTAGCTTACTTTTGTCTTATGAAGCTTTGATGAATGTCGTCATCACTTGGGAAACTTGCTAAAATGCAGATAGGTTTAGCAGGTCTCAGAGTGAGGATGGAAGGCTGCGATTGCCCATTTCTATCAAGCTTCCAGAAGGTGCTCACACTGCTGGTCTGAAGACCATACCAGAAGCAGCGAGATCTCCACAGTCTCTGCGAGGCTCACCTATAGCGAACTCAGTTTGCACAAGCACCCTGCCACGCTGGGGCCGATAGCCTGAGGAAGCCTGGCTTTGTCACTAGTGGCCAGGAACTGAGCAGTTCTTATGGGGGCAGTGCCTTTCTTCTTGCAATTTTATTATTATTATTCATTATTTATGAACCAAAATCAGTCTGGCATTCCTGGGCGAAGCTTTCATGTGATTATGATTTTAGTACTGTTCTTGCATTGGGTTACGTGACTCCAGCCTGTCTTCTAATGAGAATGTATTATGTTTACAAATTTATTCACGTCATAGAAAAAAAATTAGAAAACTGCTTACACAACAAGTGCCTTGAAGTGATTAGTATTCACAACATGTTGTTTTTTTTTAAGAGAAACAATATAGTGATTTTAGAGTTTCTTCAGATTCCTTGATTCATGGGGCTTTCTATTTGCTTAAACTTTGAAGCAAATGCCTTAATTTGCAATAAGAACACTAACGGGGGTTTCCAATCAGACGTCAAGACACTGACCTGACAGTGAGACCTACAGCCAGAAATCATGTCTGATTCAAGTCAGTCAGTGAGTGACATAGCAGCAAATCACCTGTTTGCACTTTCTTCACAAAATAAAGGTAATGATGATTTATGCCTCCAATACACCGATCGTGGGCTTGATTGAGTACTACTTGATTGAGTGGACCAAGAACTCCCAAGTCTACATTTCAAGTCCAGATTTCTGGCCCCCTCAGCCCCAGACTAGTATATCCAAATGCCCGCCAAGTATTGCCAGCTGAGATGCGGTCGCCATCCCAAATCCAAGTGCCCTGACTGAACTTGCCACCTTCTCTCCAAACCTGATTTTCTTCCTCTATTCCTTATCCCGGTTAGTTGTATGACCATCACACCACACCACCCTTCCCAAGCCAGGAGGCATCATTCTCTGTTAAACTGTGAGTTCCTTGAAGCAGCAATTGGGTTTACTGGCCTTTATAACCCCAGTACCTTACACTGGGCTTGGCAATGAAAAATGCTCAAAAACATGTGACTGAATTGAACTAAACTCCGTAAAGATGGGTGCTCCCTACGATCCTGGAAATCATTTCTGACAATTGTGAAGCATGGCAACCCCTCTGTCTTCCAAAAAAAAAAAAAAAGGTGGATATAGTTTGTCAATTATTTTTACTGCCAAGATATATAGTGAACTCTTATGACTCTAAAATCCATATAAGCAACTTGGTCTTTTTTAATTTTATTTTTATGTTCTGCTATAGTTTGTTGATTTCTTTTCTGACCATGTTACTTTGTGCCTGTCTCCCTACTCCCTCTTGGATGCATTCCTTTTACGTACTAGCATCATAATAGACACGTTGGGATTTCGTCTTTAATTTTACAACCTGCAGGGTAGATTTTGTAAACACTGTTTGAAAATGATGAGACCGAGGTGCAAAGAGAGGAATTATTCACTCTCCCAGTATCGCGCACAAGTTGGTGAGGGGGCTGGCGTCTTCTCTATGGCTGCGAGCCTTCCTGACACACTCCAGGACGGTACAGTCATTCTTCCTTTACTTGGAAAACTGCACAAAGATGCAGTATCACCCTTTTCTGTTTACAAAATAGTAGGTTCATGCAATTTGAAAAATTAAAGAAAAGTTACCCATAATATCATTATCGAGAAATATCAACAGATACATTTTGAACATTTCTTTCCAGGTTTGTTCCTATTTATAGTTATATTTTTACTGTGCCACACTGTGTTAATTATTAAATATCTGTAATTTATTTTAAAATCTGGTAGGACACATTTCCCCATCCCCAATATCTTTTCTTCTTGAAAACTTCTCTTAGCTGGAGAAATATCCTTCTCCATGCCCACCTGTAACTCCTAAAACTTGGTGGTGTCACGGTTTTATACCTCAGGAGCTGGACTGCTTCAGGGGCTGAGTGATTCCCCAGAAGCCTGAAAGCTGTGGGAATGAAAAGTATAAGGCTACACTGAGATATTTTCCTGGGCCTGGGCCCTGAGTTAGACTAGGAAGGGTTCCAACACAGTTTTGATCTCTCAGTGAGTCTGGCACAAAGCTCCAAACAGGGGCGATGAGGGTCATTGTCCAGCCCTTCTCAGCTTGGGCATTGGCTGCCCAGAGAGTTGCCCCACCAATAGACTATCTCTAAGGATGGTACAGAGTCTTTGTCTGACTCCAGGATATAATGCAAAGAGATGGCATGGTGTCCGGTAGCTGAGCCCACAAAGGTGACACAGCACGCGCTGCTGGCCCAGCCTGGACTTGGACACGTTCTCCAATCCCAGTGCAGCCTACCTTCCTCAGAGTCTTGCAGCACATTGCTTTTGTCAAAGCTAACATGCTGCCATGGAGATGCTCCTGTTGGCTAATGGACCATTGGTCCCTGATGGGAATTAGAAAAAAAAAATCATGGGCCGATGTATGGGTCAGCGATCACTGTGGAGTCCCACACAGTATTCGTTGGGAGAATGCAGAAGGCTGTGCCACGTGGTGCCTAGAGTCAGTGCCTAGAGTCACTGAAAAGAAAGAAGAAGATAGAGTAAATGAAAAACTGCAGGCAGGAGAGAGTATAAAGGAAATTTATGTCTTTTGAGTCAACCATGAAAATAATAATTCATCCACCGCAGACTTAAAATCCTCCTGTAAAGCCAAGGAAGATAAGAGCTTAAGAGGTGGTTATGCTTTGGGTTTGCAAAAAAAAAGAAAAAAGAAAAAGCAATATAATCTGTTCTCTTTGCAGAGATCATCTTAGGAGATACAGTGTAATTGTACAAACTGTGAAGTGTGCCTGCAAAAGCTCCTTCTGTTAATGAACACTTAACTTAGCGGTGAGGACAGATCTTAAATAACAAATTAAATCAGTGCTGTGAAGTGCTCAGGTAAAGGTGTGTGCTTTCGAGAAGAGAGGAGGGAGTCGGATGAGGCTGAGTTATCTAATTCTTCCTTCAGCCTTAGAAAGCCCAACATATTTCATTTTACAGAAGAAGAAACTGTAGTTCCAAGTAATCAGTTCTGACCACATTGTGATTGGTGAATTTCGAAGGCTTGTTGCTGATTGTTATAAAGCTTTAGTATTTAGAGAGATTATCATGCCTAAGTTTGTGAAACTGTACAGAACTAAGAATCTTTGTGTGAGCGCCCTTAGGGAGACCTTGGGGTAATTTAAAAAACTGAAGCAGGGTCCCTCTGGACAGTTCAAGTTCAAAGATTTCCACTACAAGTCTCCTCACCAGGAAAGTGTCTCCTACGTGTTTACAGCAGCTGAGAAGTAGCAGCAGTTTGGGCATCATTAAAGAAAATGCCTGAGACATAAAGCAGGCTGGTTCCAATTTCCCATACGTCTGTGGGAATGATCCGGAACCCAAGGCCTGTGGAACACACACTGTCCCACCATTCCCAAGATGCCTTTGGCTTGGCTTTGATTCCGCCTCATCTGTTTTGTCCACACCCCTCCCCCACATCCCTAGTGCAGTGCCTGCCACGTGAGGCATTCAATAAATAGGGAATGGAAGAATAGATGAACGAACCAATGAGGGGACCCGTGTGCAGATGCAGTGTCCCACCCACTGTGCCACCCTTCCCAGCAGGATGCTGACACAAGGCTCTTTCCTTCTCATCTACGTTTGCCTGAAGTTGTGTCTGTTCCGATGGAAGACGAAGGCCTGCAGGTGGGTTAGGGAGCTCTGCAGCACACGTATCCAGTCCACCCTGGCTGGGGGCATCCTCACAGCCCTGTCCCCACGCCTCTGCCCCATGAACCACCTGCATCCTCTGAGCCATGAATTCTAAATAAGTTAAATAAAAGCAGTGATATCAGATGAGAGTGATCATGACCGAGCCTTCCCTGGGGCCTCCAGAAAAGCTCTCTACATTCACTCTAAGTCAAAACATAATCCAGAACACATCACGATTTTAGGAAAAGCTTTCTGCTCCCCTAACGAGGCTGTGGTTTCACGGGTCATCCTCCCATGCCCCACAGCGGTGCCCTGATTTCACTCCATGACTTCAGCAAGCTGAAGCGTTCTATTTTAGAAGTCATTAACGTACTCTGAATGTCGTAGAGTTCTGGTATAGCCAAGGAACAGAGAGCTCATCCTATGACGTACTTGAAGTCATAGGACTCTCGGCTGCAAATAATAGAAACCCAACTCAAAAAGGCTTAAAAGAAAGAGGGAAGTTTTTGGTTCATGTCATGGAACAGTCCAAGGGCTGACCTGAGGCTTGAGTAGATCCAGGTGTTCAGAGTCTATCCATAGGATTCTGTGCCTTCCCACCGTCAAATCTATTTTTGATCAGAAAACCACGAATATCCCCCAAGTGATGGCAAAGGTGGCCCCGGCAGCCCCAGCCTTTCATTCCACCGTGAAGCCAGCCCAGCAGAAAGGAAGAGCCTCTTCCCAACAGCAACAATAAAAGCCCCCACTGCAACCCTGATTGGCAGGTCTAGGTCATGTGACCACGTGGCCGCCAGGGGGTGGGGCCAGCCTTGGGGAAAATACATAGAAGAGAGCCAATTGTTCTTCACACTGGGTGTCTGTGACGAGTGCAAGTGCGTGGTTGAGCTCCGATCTTTGATCCCCACCCAGGTACTTGCTCTCTTGGGAAAGGCACTCAACCTCACTATGTTTCTATTTATTATCTATAAAAGTGGGACTCATCTTTGTAGAGCTGTGGTAAAAAATTATTGAGCCCTTACATGGTGCCAGATACTTCACTGCTTGTGTTCTATCATTTAATCCTCAAGCAGCCTAATCAAGTTGTCACCGTCATCACCACTATTTTATAGATGAAAAAGCTGAGGCTTAGAGGGATTGATTACTTTGCTCAAGACCACACAGCTAGCAAATGCCAGGGCCTGGGCCTTTCCAACCTGCCCCTGCATCGATGTGCTTACACATTGAGTTATCTCCCATGAGAATTAAATCATGATTCAAGGAAAGCTTTTGGCACAGTGCCTCAGACAGAGCAAACACTCAAATTATGGTGTTTATTTTTATTCACAGCAATGATACTGGTGATGTAAATGTATATACTATATTCTATTGGAAAGGGGAAATGGGATCTGATGGGCAGACATGTGGGGACTCCCCTAGTGCCAAACAAAGGAGGGCTTCACTGCAAGGTGGTAACTCCCACATTTAATTCCTAGTCTTCTGCCAGTAGATCGTTCAATGTTCTTAGAGAAATGCTTTTTATTTTTGACTTAGGATAAATTGTCCCTTTGTTTGGGAATAGGGACAGGGACCAAGAGGCCTCCCTATTGTCTACACAACCATTAAGTTGGCTTCCTGAATGCTATCTCATATTCCAGGCCTGCTCTCTGCACCCACCAACTCCTCATTGGACCTCTTAGTCTACAGGTCCCAGCTCTGCCATCTGATTTGCGGGACAATGTTCTGATTCTGCTCTCGTCCTCATTCTTGATTTTTATAGATTTCTTTCCCATTGGATATCTTCTCACATTTCACTGGCATCTGGAGAAGAAGAGCAGCTATGTGTGTGCTTATTCTTCCATTGAATCAGAAGCATTTATATTCATTTTGCTTTTCCGAATTTTCTATAAAAAGAGTATGCATCATTACTTTCATAGTCAGAAAAACAACAACAAAAGCTACCGCAAAGTGAGAAGGACCTAGAATTCCATTCTTGTCAGACAGAAGAGGAAAGAATCATGTCAGTGTTTTGTACAGACTTATACAGTGTTTTGTTACAGCATTGACCAGGAAACTGCTTTCCCATGGTGCTTCAGGTTGGATGAATCAGAGGCTGGAGAATTTTTTCCAAAGAGCCCAGTGTCTTACTTGTGCTTTTTATTTTCCCAAGCTGAACTAGAAATGTTGCTAATGCAGAAACAGTATCAAATATAAAGACTGCTATTAAAAAGATGCATCACTTAGTGGCTCAAATGGCAAGTATTTATCAGCTTGTTCTTGGGAGGGACTCAGGTACATGGTACTTCTACTGGTTTTATCTAGGGTCACTCATGCATTTCCAGTCAACTGGAAGTCGATGACCTTGCTTACCTGTCTGGGGCTTGGCTGGGTACCAGCTGGGGCAGGAGGGGTGATTGGACCAAGTGTCTCCCATCATCCTAAAGGCTAGTTTGGGCTTGCTCACATGGTGATGAGTTGCAGGACTTCTAAGAGCAGCAAGGGAGGAAGCTGTAAGGCTCAAGACTCACACAGCATCACTTCCATTACTCTCTGTGGTCAGAGCACATTGGCCAGCCCAGATTCAAGGAGTAAAGAAGTAAACGCCACGTTTTGACAGAAGGAGCTACAAAATATTGTGGCAAACTTTGCCATCCACCATTCAATAATCCTGTTTCGTAATTGGAATTTTCTGTTTTCTAATTCTGTGTTTTCTTCAGGCTCCTGAGAACCCAGTCTCTGGAATGGTTCTACAATAACGTAAAGAGCCGTTTCAAACGCTTTGGCAGCGCCAAGGTCCTGAAGAATCTGTACAGGAAACACAGGCTGGAGAGTGGAGCATGCTTCGACATCCTAGGTACGCTGGCCACTGGCCGCTTGCCACTCCGAGAGTCCTCGGGGACCTGATGGGGTAGAAGAAGGCTTTGCTTGGAGTTCCTATGTGCTGGGGCGCACTCACCCAGAACGGAGAAAGTTGCTTAAATATCTGGCCTAGTGAAGAGCAGAAATAGGATGTATTTTTGGACATATACCAAAGATTCTGTTAAGGTTTGAGTCTTTTGGTTTCGGCATCCCCACTGGGCTGGATATATTAGGAACTGGAAAGACCAATGTATTTCTGAAAATTGTGGCCATTTTAATTCTGGATCCTTAGAAATTAACGGTTCACAATCATCTTCCCCTAATGGTTAAAACATTGGAAAGTCATCTTTGATTGTATAGACTAGTTCTGCACTCAGAGGATATGCCCTCCACTCCCTTTTCTATTTATACCAGGCCCAGAATTTGATGTAATGAGAGAGTGAGAAAGCATCAGCTTCCTCCCAGGAAGCTTGAAGGATGAGTCCTGCCTATGCCGTTTTATACAGTTAAGACGAACAACGTACGTCATTAGAATGAGAAATGATATTCTGCAGTGCTATTACAACAGCCAGTAGAAAGAAATGGTTGTCAGAATATGAACAGCATGTCCTGCAAAAAAAACTGGTTTTTTTTTTTCCCCTGTCTGGAAGCAGATTTTTACTTCTCTTTGCTGACACAGGTAAACGTTTTTTAGCCGCGAGGAAGACGAAAGGAAAAAAATCTCATCCATCTCATTTGGAGCTTTTTCACCATCATTATTTTGTATTCTCAATCAAGTCTTTGGTTGTGTCTTTT
>NW_011888816.1:4436736-4444637 GCF_000151845.1 Pteropus vampyrus | reverse complement strand
GCAGACAGGAGACCGTTTATGAGATGGTATTCAAACCTGTAAAGCTGCGATCATAAAACAATGAGATTTCTTCTACACGCCACCTAGAAAATTTAGTTCCACCTCAGGTATGGAGAAATCTCCTGGTGCCTTCATGGCCTCCTGATTGTGTTAGGTGACTGGGAGGTCATTAGCATTGGCTTCTACCTACCACCTAACACTCTGGTATGGTTATCATCTGCCATCCGCAATCCTGACTACACACTGGAATTACCTAGGGAGCTTTGGGAAAAAAAAAAAAAATCCCAGTGTCCAGTGTCACTTCCATCTCTGGAAGTGGGCCCAGTACAGACAGTGTTTCAAGCTCACTGGGTTTTCTTAAGTCTCAGCCAAGACTGAAAACCTCAGCTAGAACTTCACTAGGATTTTGTTCAGGAGTTTTCTGAGTAACTGGTTCTATCTTCAACTAATTCTAAGCGTACTTATTTTCAGAATTTTGATTATGTCAGACATAATATGCAATATCTACAGTGTACAAGACATGTGCTCTAGGCTCCAGAATTTCTAGTGTAAAACTTTTACCTATGAAACATCTCCACTGCATGGACCAGTGTAGTTTGCCATATAAACAGTCCATTGGAAATTCACGTGGTTCACAGCATCTTATGGGTCACCCATCTCATGCATACGGTGCACTGCCCTCAGTCCCTCCCAAGCTAGACTTACTCCTCCTGCAGCCCATATCAGGTGAGCAGGTTAGGCCTAAACAGAGACCCATTAGTTCCATCAGGTAATCTTTAAGATTTATTCATTCCTTCAGTAAACATGTATTGAAGACCTGTTATTTGCCCACCTAGTTTAAAAGTTGGAGGCAATAAGACAGGGAAGATCTGGCCATCCCAGAGCCAACATTCCAGTGGAGAAGTCAAATAAATAAGTAAACAAATTTATAAAAAATATAATGTCCAATGGTAATAAGTATTCACACGGTTTCTATGATAGATCCAGCATGACATTTTTAACAGCTGAAAGGCACTGCATGAAAAAATAAAAGTAGCCATTAATAATATATTTAGTCTCTAGACAACTAGAAAATCAATATGCTCGTATTTCATATTGGATTAATGAAATGGGAAAAATTAAACCTGTTTTTATTTATTAACGCTATAAATCTGTTTTTGACATGATTCTTGGAAAGATCTATTACATCTTTCCTCTGACAAACATGATCTTTTGAAAATGCTGATCCACGTGAAATCAGAGCTTCCTCCAACTCATGAAAGATATGACTTGATGTCATTGCTTTCCAGAACAGTTCCATTGCTTTCTGCCCTTGGAAAAATCACTTTATCCTAAATGACACTGAAGCTCTCACCGATGAATTTAAAGGGAAACAGGGAGAGGTGTTGTTCTGGAAGATTTTCGTTCAAAACCAGAGCTTATCCTCTGATGAGCTCAGTCTCCCAAAGATATTTTTCAGGTCTTTTCCTGTCTCCTCATACTCCCCACCACCCACCCCATCCTCTCAGCAGATGACCTCACGTCCTCCTTCGCAGGGCAGACAGTGTGCATTTCTGTATCTGATGCCTGTCACCTTCCAGGAAGGTCTCAAGGTCAATCATCCCTTTCTTCTTGCCTCTTCAGCCTCTCTCTTAACTGCTTCCTTCCTGTTGATTTGTAAACATGCTCCAGTCTCTCCCATTTCCTAAACCAGTTCTGGACTGCACATTTTTCTCCGCTTCCTGCCCTGCCATGCTCTTTCTTGTTCCAGGTACCCTCCAGAGAGCGGGCCACCCTCATGGCTTCCATTTCCTGCCCTTCCTCACTCTACAGCCATCCTCTCTCCTTCTGAGCTGCTCTCTACACAGCAGCCAGAGTATGCTTTTAGAAACACAAATCTGACCAGCTCACCTCTTTGGATCCTTTACTGGCTTCACATGGCTTTTGGGATAAAGATCAAACACTAATGTGGCCACCATGACTTGTGTGGTCTCTGTCTCCAGGTCATCTCACCTTAGGCTTCCTCTCCTCTCTGCAGCCCAGCCTCACTGCCTCTCATTTAGGTCCTCAGCTGCCCCCTCTGCCTATCCCTGTGTAAGCTGTTTGCTCTGCCCTGGACTCTCTCCCACCTCCCATACCCCTTTGACTGGTTACGCACCATCTAGGTCAGTCTTTCCTGCTGAACATTTGCACTATACTGTGAGGAACCTGATCAGAGCACTTAACATATTTATAATCTTATATTTATTTATATAAATCTTTGATTAATCAGTTCTCTACCACTAGACTATCAGGTTTGCCAGGGCAGTGAGAATCTCTGGTTTTGCTCACAGTATACCCTAACATCCAGCCCAGGGTCAGGCAACTAGAAGGTATTCAGGGAATATTTGCTGGATGGATGAATGAATGCTGGATGTAGCCATGCCAACGTGAAATATTTGCTTATATATATAGCCTGAGAACTGAGGAGATGACTCAACCTAAAATCTTATTTTATAACTGGGGAAACTGAGACCCAGGAAGATAAAATCACTTCCTCAAGGTCACAGAGCTAGAATAAATGGACTTCAGGTCTTTTGAAAGCCTTGTCAAAAAACACAAACACAGAGCCTGGTATATGGTCAGACTGAGTTACCATGACAGGCTGCACACTAACGGCCTGTTTCCTAACAGTAGCAGCTACCAACCCACTACAGATACTTATGCAGCTACTCTTGGACTTCCCACGTGAGAACTCCATGGCAGCCCATCCAAGGACATACAAGGTGTATTATATGTACTGAAGGCCTGTTGCCTAGTTTGACTTGGGATCAATGACATTTGCCCTTTTTGAGCTATGGAATGTAGACCCATTTTTATTTTCTTGGTTCTGTTGAAATAGTGTTTTCCACCAGCATCTGATTCAATAAATTTGTTTTGGAGCCACCTGCTAGCTAGGTGCTATCTTAGGTACTGGGGATATAATATAGTGACTTTAAAAAAATCTATCAGCCCCGTCTTTGGATTTCTCATTTGATCTGAACACATATAATCAAAATGCCCAACTTTAAAAGGGCTTTAAAAAGGGCTTAGCCAACTGCCCTTCCCAGCCTGGAACTAAGACGAAGGTTGTGTTTTCAGGAAAAAGGAGACCAGAGAAGAGGCAGCGGGGCCTTGAAAGATCAAATGGCATGGTTTACTTTGTCTCACTCTGGGTTTGTTTCACGTGGACTCTCTTCTACAGAAGAGAATGATGACAGTTAAATCATAAGCCTAGGGCAACTGTTTGGATGAATGCCAAGGACTGCAGCTAAAGACCAGCCACATGAGATCTCCTCACAGTGAGAAGGGCACTCTCCTTAGTCCTCCATTTGTAGTAAGGAAGCCTAGTGTCAGCGAGTTTCAGTCACTTGCTCAAGGTCACATGACTAGGAATTTGCACGTCCAGAAATTGACCTCACATCTCTCTGACTTCAATCTACTTTTTCTGTCTTCGACTCCATGTTGCATCCATAGAAGATACTGGAAGAAAGTTGGGGAGGCAGAATACTACACTAGGAATCAGTGTGAGAAGAAAAATCTGATTTGTTAAAAACTGTAGTGTTATTGTGGGAGCTGGTGATTCCCTAAACCTATTTGCAAAGCTAACTTAATCAAAATGGGTAAGGGTGGTCTGCCAATTTGGTGACGCAGGAAATCGGTGCTAACTGGAGACCTTTAATAGTCATATTCATTCTCTCTCTCTCTCTCTCTCTCCCTCCCACTCTCCCTCTCTCTCCCTTTCTCCTCCTCCCTTCCTCCCTCCTTCCTTCTCTCTCTCTTTCTTCCCTCCAGGAGGAAGCTTTTTTGAGGCAAACCTGGAGAATGAAGGAAGTATTTCAGGAAGTGAGTCAACATTTTATAAGCAGTCGGAAGGTAAGATTGCTTAAGAGTTCACAGCTAATGGGAAGTTGGGAGAAGAGAAACACCTTCAGATAGTCAGGGTCTCCCAGTTGCATTGTATGCAACCACTGGATACAGCTTCGTTTCATGTATACGGCTGTGTGGGGGTCTCCATGGGTCTTCTTGTTATCGCTATCTATATGAATCCATCATCAAAATAGGTCAGTCTATCCGAGGCCTAGAGAAATACATTCACTACCCAACCACTCGATACTTACTGATCAACCACCAAGTGTTCCGTAGCCAGAATAGAAAAATCAATATAGGTGTGCAATTCATATTAAAATAGTCTTATAAAGGATGTATCATTTACTGATTAACTCATCCTTTTTTTTATACCAATATCATAGTCCCCTTAGGGCAGAGGTTAAAGGCAAAACAAACTTCTAGTTTGACATAGAACCTTCTCCAACACTTCAGCTCCTTCTCCGGAGTCCTGGGCCATGAGGACCAGCGTCTCCTGCGTCTCCCCAATCCTTGGCCCCCGCAGCTCTTCTGTGCATTCATCTACTCTCTTTCGGGGGCACCTTCCCATGAAGGTTCTGTCCTCTCTCATCCGTGCTATGTGAAACTTCTCCTTGGGCTGCCACACACCACGATACGGCCTCAGTGTGCCACTATTTACTGCTGGGCCTGAAATCCCCAGCCCTGATTTCCGCCCAGAGTTCTAGACTTTGATTCCTAATGCTTGACCATCAGGACCTGTAAAACCCCCAGGGATCTTAACCTCACAGTGTCCTCATCATACTCCTCAGCCACTTAGGCCCACTGTCCCTGCTTCCACCAGTTACCCGGGTTCCTATCAGCCCCATTTCCAATTTGATCCTTTTCTTTCTATTCCGAAGCCCATGGCCTAAGCACCTCCCTGCCCTCACCGCTCCCGTATTAACATCTCAGTGACCCTCTGTATCAGTCAGGGTTCTCCAGAGAAGCAGAACCAACAGGACACACCTACACGCACACACGCACGCATGCAAAGAGGTTCATTTTATTTTAAGGACTTGGCTCACGCAATGACGGCACCTGGCAAGCCCCAAGTCTATAGAGGAAGGCAGCAGCTGGCGACCCAGACGGGAGGTGATGCTGCGGTACTGAGGTAGAACTCCTTCCCAGGGAAACCTTAGTTATTGCTCGTAAGACCTTGCAACTGACTGGCCGAGGCCCACTCGCATTTTTGAGGGTTCTCTCCTTCACTTCAAATCTGTCATTGTAGATGTGAACCACGTGTGCAAAATACCTTCATAGCAGCACCTGGGTTGGTGTTTGAGGCCGTACCTGAGTACAGTAGCCTAGCCAAGCTAGCACATAGAACTAATCTTCCCTCCATCTGAGTAGTGTTCTGAGCTTTGGTCACTCTACCTTCTTACCCTTCCCTCACACCCCACCACATTTTCTCTCTCAAACACCTTCCCGAGTCTTCATTTTCAGCAAACACATCTTTAGTGCTCCACATCAGCCTCACCCAAAATGCATAAACACGGCATCCAGAGCCTTTTTTTTTTGGTTATAGTTCCGGGCTCTCACCTTGTAGGGGCCCGTGGAACGTGGTAACCATCCCTTTCACAGGATCTACTACACACCTCTTAGCAGTTCATTTACTTCTGCCTCTGATCACCCAGTAAATAGCCTGGCAAGCACATGAGAGCGTGGACTCAGCTTGTCCTCTGGGGCCCTCTCAGAGCATAGCACTTAGGAGGAACTTGGTACACATCGATTCAGGGAGAATTTGTGGAGCACCTCGTCTGTGAAAAATACATCGATGGATGTCAAAGAAGAGAGGTGCAATGTCTGTCTCTGTGGACCACTTCGTGTGGTGACGACTTAAGTTTTATGGCCCTTGATTATGGAAACATTGGGAAAACTGTGTGTCCAGTCAGAGCCCTGAGCTGGGTTGCCCTTCATGGCGGTCGTGACTGCCATGTCAGTCTGCAATATACTCATCGTTTGGCTAGATCACTTCGACCTTAACCGAGTTGGTTTCGGAGATTTTATTTTGTTTACCAAATGCCACTTTCTGCCCACATTTGTGTCTTTAGGAGCCTAAGAAGCTTGAATTAAGTTTTTTTAATTGAGGGATTGATTCATTAATGAAAATAAGGTGTATTTACACCTTGTCTCATTCTACAGAGAATTGGAGGTGGCTTTCAGGAGAATTGCATATGTTAAATAATGCATGACTAGGAGATTATAAATGGAAACAGGAGGAAAGGAGTCACAGGCATGCAGCCCTCGCAGACCTGTGTGCTCGTGCCCGACGCTCACTGGGCTTCTGGGTACACAGAGAGGAATGACAGAAATTCTCCCTCTCAAGTAAAAAGCAAAAATCTAGTACCTCGAGGAAGTGGAACTCTTCCAAGTACGCAGCTCCAAAAAGAATTTTGTCACCTGCAGAAGTCTTTTGACCTTTGGATATGTCCTCTCATGTGTTGCCATATACAAAAAATATGGTCACTAAAATACGAGAACATTATTTTTTAAATCATGTTGGCTCGTATTTTTTTCATCACCTTTGTGGTTCGAATCAAAGGCTTTGGAGACAGACAGTCCTGAATCAAATCTCAGGTCTCTTTCTATCTCTCCGTGTAATCCTGGGCAAGTGACTTGACTTCTCTGTGCGTCAGTGCTCTCATCTGTAAAATGGTACCTACTCAGTGGATTGTCATGTGAATTAACTGTCATCCTGTATGTGACACTCGGCCTGCCATCCAGCCTGTGGTCGAGCTCGGTGACGTTGGCCAGCGTTATTGTATTGATAGTACTGATGTAGAGTCTAAAAACTTCTTTCACGAATTTTGTGTTTCCATTAAACCATATGTACAGCTGAGTGCCCTTAGAATATTTGATGATTTTTCTCCCTGTCATCACAATGATACAGGATATGCACAAAATAACACATAATTTTTACTTAGGATCAAAACATGCTCTCTGAGAAGGACCTGTGGGAGGGCGTGGACTTTCTGGCTTCGAGAGAAGCAACCCTAGAACCTCAGATGGGTGTCCAGCCAAGGGGATAACAGTAGGGATCTGAAAAGGGTTTTGAGAGGAAGAACCCCTGGACCGGGCCTCAGGGTCGCCAGGAATCAGCTCGGTTACAGAGCAGGGGACCAGAGTAAGAAAGAACAAGATAATGGAGTCGTGAAGAGAGAGATGACAGCTGTCAAAGAATCAGTGTGTTGTGTCTGGGGCAGGGCACGTGACTGACTTGTGGGAGGCCGTGAGGTGGGTGAGGAGGGAAAGGGGCTCGTGTGCAGGGTAAGCGGTGTGGAAATTACCCCAGAGTCCCTGAGAGACTTGATCAGAAGAACTTAAAGTAGACCAATCGTTTTACTTGTCTTTCCCTTTCAAAAAATGATCTATGTTCTGTTTCCCGTCTAGGACACAGCATGATGGACACACTGGCTGTCGCCCTACGCGTGGCTGAAGAGGCCATCGAGGAGGCAATTTCCAAAGCAGAAGCCTATGGGGACAGCCTGGTACAGCCCCGCTCCTCCTCTCTGTGGGGAGGTGTGGGTCAGGGCGGCGGGGAGAGAGTACAGGTCGTCAGGAAACCAGCGTCACAGGAGCAGTGCCCCACCTCCCCCTGCATCTGCGGTCAGGACTCCCAAAAAGTGACGCTAAGTCCCCCAAACTCATCCCTAGCATGAGACCGTTTTCTTCCCTCCCTCTGCAGGACAAGCAGCATGAGGCCAGTTACCTGCGGGACCACAAGGAGGAGCTGACTGAGGAACTAGCCACGACGATCCTGCAAAAGGTAAGTGGGCCTGCGTGGCATCCGATGCCTGCGGTTTACCTGGCCCAGAGCAGGGCCTTGGGTAAGCTGAAGAGCCGCCCTGGGCACCGTTGTTTTAGGCAGCGTTTCTGTGCCTTGGTACCTTTGCCTTCTGTGCTCTGGGGGCTAATACAGAGGGATTGTGTTGTACTGTGAAATCTAAGCCAAGGGATGGAGTGTGGCTGCCTTTGGGGACTGAGCTAGTGGGTGAGGAGCCAGAAACTCTGGACTG
>NW_011888816.1:4410730-4434976 GCF_000151845.1 Pteropus vampyrus | reverse complement strand
CCCGTGTTGTTCCAGGGTCGACTGTATGTTCTCCCTGTCCTGGAGGAATGCACAGTCACACACCAAAGAGCAGTGTACACGGAGTGTTGGACCAACTCAGTCTTCTTTTTTGGTCACACTAATTCGTGTCCCTTCTATATTGCCACATACAGTCACCCCACCCAAATACCCCCAAATGTCTCATTCAATCACAGTTCAAAGTACATTTAATCCAGATTCAGATCCTTTTAAGTCGGAGACGTATCAGCTAAGCAAACAAGTCACCCGCCCCCACATACCCAACATATAACGCTGGGACACAGACAGAAAAGCAGCACTATCCCTCCCACCTGCACAGGTGGGAGGCACCTGGTCCACAGCAATTCTGAAATCCCACTGGGCACATGGGGCCCAGTCCCCACTCCGGAAATGGTGGCCATACCTTGAGTAGGCCCCGGTCTGTCGCTGGGCATGGCACCTTAGTTCATGGCTCTCCTTGGCTCTCAGCCTTCCTCTTCCTCATCCCATCTGACCTAACATGGCATTGGTGAATGTCCCCACCTTGGTGGCTCAGCTTTTTTCTCAGCTGCTTTCTGCCTATAGGAAGTTCGGAGCCCAGAGACCTTTGTACAGAGGGACTCATTAAATCCAAATGACTGTGCCTAACGTAGCAAGTGGTACAGGAAGCTGAGGCCATCTCTGAGGACTTTTGGCATCTGCCCCCTTCATAGGCCTTCCCGATGCTTCCTGAAATCATTATAGCCAGAGACTCTGGATTGGAGATCCAGCTCCACTGTTCATGAGCTGTGCAGAGGTTAACTGATAACTTAACCTCTCTGAGCCTATTTCCTCATCTGTAAAATGGGGACAGTTATAATATAGAGCCCTTAGAATTATTTTGAGGATTAAGCGAGGTAAAGAATCTAGCTGCCTAAATCCACAGTCTGGCATTTGGTTGGCACTTAATAAATGGAAGAAGTCATTTGCATCTTAAAATGATTATTTGCGAACTGTAGAGTGCTGTAGCATGCTCAAGGCGGTAGCTGTACTCTTTTATCGTAAGGCGGGTCTGAAACAGGCTGGCATTCTGCTGAAACTAAGCTCTTACATGGCTAAAAGAAAAATCCCAAAGCTGGTCCCAGTTACTCCACACAGCTTCCAGAGTCTCTCCAATAACTGGCCCCCTGTGTCACCTGCCTCCTCCCCAGATCATAAGGAAACAGAAGAGCAGAAGTGAGCAGCAAATGGGCGAAGAGCCGGGGTGGTCACAGCCCCAGAGCTGCAGCGCGAAGGCGGCCGACGAGGGGACCACGGCCTCCGCAGGAGGCCACCGAGCTTCCAGCACCTTCTGGGTGAGTCTCTAGGCAAGACCACTCCCCGCCGCCCCCATGCCTGACGCAGGTGTGTGTCCTTCACGCTCGCCTCACAGAAGTGGGGACACCAGACTTAACCATCTGTGGCTGACGCACGCGCCCAGCAGACCACACCGAGTTCTCACGGGGCAGGTGGGCAAGAGGAAAGCTGAGGAAGAGTGCGCGTGTGCCTGGGCGCCGGGAGGGGTGAGGTAGGAGAGAGAGAATAACCACAAATGGCCCACGGAAGAATGTGGAGGTGGCTTTTTACGCAGACACCAACTTGGGAAAAATAAAGATGTCCGTAGGCATTTTTGTAAATTCATTCTGGAAAGAGTTGTACTGAGTCCCGTGGGATTAAAAAAAAGAAAGAAAAAGCTTTGTCAGGGAGATCGCTTGCTTTTCTGAAAGTGAGACGTGACAGCGAGAGAATTGCCACTGCCGTGTGAGTCACCAAAATGGTCACATCTAGACAGAGTCAGGAAGTCGTGCTGTGGATCTTAGGCTTCGTGTCTGTCAGCCTAAAATTAAGCCACAGAGCACAGCGGCCTTCCTGTGACCAGGGGTCTGGGCCTGCTCATGTGTGCAGTAGATTCGCCAACCCCATAAAATCTTTGTGACCTGTTGTGTCAGCCACCCCAGCAGAGGATGTGCGGAGTGCCGGGAGCTGGGCCTTCTCTGCAGAGATTCAGCAAGAGATGGAGAGACTGGATGGCAGGAGGGTCTGGATGGCAGGGCTTGTGTTCTGTCAGCTGTCGGTCCCCATGGTCATAGCACCGGAAAGAGTAACACACGGGTGCAATTGAAAACTGGAAAAGTCAGATGGGGGAGAGCAAGGCCAAGTGTTTACCCTGCTCCTCCCAGAGCGGGGGTTCATCCCCTACCCGGACAGAGTTTAAAAGGGCGTGCAGAGCTGCCACGCGTTCCGGAAGTGATGGTCAGTAGCCTCACCTGCATAATCTCTCCCCATGTCCTCGCCAGCTGCCAGACGCGTGGGGGTGACAAGGAATATCTCTGTGGCTTTATCCGAGATTTAACTTCATTGATTTATTGGCAGAACCTTCCCTTGTCAACATACTGTCAGCTTATTTTACTGCCGTTGTCATGTGCTCCAGCATCAAGGGGAACAAAGAGGACTCATCCCTGCCCTCCGGGGCTTTATAATCTGATCAGCAGAACGGGAGAGGATAAGATAGGATGGGTACCAGGCAGTTCACAGTGGCTCTCAGTGGAAAGGTCGAGTCTAGAAATGGAACTGGCATTCAGAAAAGGGAGAGGCCCCTCTGGCGGGTGGGGGGAGTGGGCGACGCATATGACGTTCAAATAGCCTGTTATTCAGATTGTTCACTAACTCAGACCTGCCCTCCAGGGCTCAGGCTACATGTGTGGCATCACCCTGTGTTTGGAGAGGCTTTCTGAAATATTTTCTGCAAACCTAAAGAGTTGAGCTTGGGAGTCTCTAGAAGGTGAAAACCTCAAAGCACCCCAGACTTGGCCATGAGCCTAGGGATCAAAGTCAAGTTCAAGGAGCTTGGGTTGTGCGTCTGGCACTTCTGAGCATGGGATTTTGGATTTGCCCTTACCTATGACCTTGAACACCTGTTTAGTTCCCGTCTGTAAAATGGGGATGATAGGAGCTGCCCCACAGGATGGCTCTGAGGGACCCTCATGCATGACACGGCCCTTCCTGAGCTCCTGTGTGCACGGCGCTGCACTCAGGGCTGCAGAGACGGGGGGTCCTGCAGATCCCGTGGACTCCGCCATGACCTAGTGACGGGACCCACCGCAGACCCGAAAGCCACAGAGAAACACAGGCGCATATCCCGGCCATCATTGTCCGGAGGAACCAAGAGGGTGGAGGGGAGAGAGTACTGGGGCAGGTGGAAGTGCGGTCGCGGGAGCAGGCGGGGGAAGCCTCCCCGAGGAGATGAGAGGTGTGGGAGCAGTGAGGGGGAGAGTATCCCCACCGAGGGAGCCTGCGCGGAGGCTCCGCGCAGGAAGCTACGAGCATGCTCAGTGCATAGACTAGCGATCGTAGGTCTGGAGAACGGTGACTAAATGAGAAGTGGATGCTGGCCACTTTGCACATAGGAGTCACCCCCTAAATGATAGCTATGGTTGTGATTATCATTACCTTATTTCTGCATTTCACAGTCAAGGCCACTGTGTCGTCAAGGTACCCCTGTGAGTTAGGAGATGACTCCCGCCGTGTTTTGCTCAGCTCGGCTCCAGGCGCAGACAGCAGGCGCTGTCCCTGTGTCACTGACCCGCCTGCTCTCGTTCACAGGCCACCCCGTCCCCCTGCCATCCAGGCCCCACTCCCCTTCCTCCCACACACAGTCGGAGGGCCTCATCTCGCTCCTCGCCCACTGTCTCAGTTCACAGTGGACGTCTGGCCGCTCACTGCATCCCCGTCCTCCTCTTCACCCATCGGAGGCTGGAAGCTCCTTGCCTGACCCTGTCCTGCTCCCCCATGCACTGACGGGACCTCACTCCCCAGAAACACCCTCTCCCGAGGTGTCCTGTTCACATCAGCTGGCTGCAGCTCTGCGCAGTAACTGAAGTTCTCATGCAAACTCCATGAACAAAGAGGCACGGGAGTCCACGGAAAACTTGACTGATGATAGCAATCGTAGAGGGATTCCTCAGAAATAACGTGACCGGGACCTTCTTTTATATAAATTTTATATGCACACATATTATTTCATTAGATCCACGTGAGAACACCCTATATTATCCCCATGTTACAGAGGAATAAACCGAGGCCTAGCTAGTCTGGGCCGCTGGACCTGAGTGACGGGGCCAGGACTAGAACCCAGGTCTCCTGACTCCGGGTATTTCCTACATTCTGCTGTCTCCCGTGTCACTGGATATGAAGTACCCACTTTCCCATCAGATGTTCACCTGGTCTCCTCGTCTGTCTATGGCTAACCCTGGACATGGTGTCCCTGCCACCATATAGAGACCGGAAACACTCTGTGTGTGTCCTGGAGACGCGGGACAGTGGGCTCCGGCACCGCGAGGCACAGCAGTGGGCATGGCAGCGACTTCTGCTGCAGGCTCCCCTCCCACAGCGGGACCTCGGAGGCCTTCATCCACACTCAGCCAAGCTCTGGCCTAAAGCTGCTTAAGATAAAGCTGCTTAAGGTGGCACTTCCCAAGGGGACCTCGCACTCAGCCCCTTAGCTCACTGGGGAGACTCCAGTCTGCCTAGGACTGAGTCACAGCCGTGGGCTGTCTTCACTGAGGAAGATGTTTAGAGGCGGAAGTCAGAGGCACACAGGATTCCCGTTCGGGTTGCTAAAACAAATTTCTCTCAGGGTTTTCTTTTCTCGTCAGAAACATGTCTTGCCAAACGCCTGCTTCCCACACGGCAGGATCTTCACGGTGGCTTCAACACCGATGTAGACAGAGCTGATGCATTTCTTCCATTTTTTTTTTTTTTTTTCCTGGCGCGAATAGCAGAATTTGATTTATTTCTAGATTTGGGTATAGAATAAGGCCTAATGGAAGTCTCTCTCTGGTCCTAAAGTATCCTCAAATCTCTGATAAACAGAGCTATGCTAGCCATGTCTGCTTCCTTGGGCCCCAGTCCACCTTTGTGGGACGGGGTGGGAGGGAACGTGGAGGTTGTCGTTTGTAAAAAAGCCCATAAAGGACATTGATACACCCCTTGGGTAAGCGTATTTCCTGCCATGACACTTCCACCCCCAGATCCTGTGGCCTGGCAGGGAGTGTGGGCACCTTACCAAAGGGACAAGATCCTTAGTTGGTTCCTGTCACTACAACCTTCATCCTTGACTTGGATGTTTAACCAAGGAGGTCCCCTCCTATCCTGTCCCTGTGAGTTCTCCCCAGGCCGTGATTAGCAATATGTAAACAGCATATTTTTCTCAACAATATCAGTCAGGAGACGTGACTGCTTTGTCTTTCTCCATCCACACTTGGACTCATTAGAACTGCCCCCAAACAAAGCAGCCTGAATATGGGAATAAAGAGAAATCCATTGTCTAGCTGGGTCTCTAGCACAGTTTGCCCCTTTGAGCAGCTAATCTTAATAGATCATGTGTGTTCTGGCCTTGGCCCAGCTCTCACAAGCCTAACTTCCCTTGGCCAAGACCCCTAGCCCTTCCCTCCAAGCTTGGAGTGTTTGGTGGGCATTCTGCAGATACAGGTTTGATGGCAGAATGTGCTGATTTGGTCACGGCCAGGACTTGGTTCCCAGGATGCCCATGGAGGAAGGAGTAGATCGACGAAGGTCCTAGCAAAACACCAGGCTTCACACCCTGGTGGTAAATGACCATTTTTAGCTCTTGCGTTGGTTTAAAGACAAGCACTGAGATTAGAGCTTTTAAAACATCATCTAGAAGGAGAGCTCGTACCTCACCCAGTGATAAGGTAAGTGATAAGAATCCAGGGATTCCTGATTGGTGGTCTTTTTGAAAGGCTTACACCAGTTCTAGCTGTGCTGGGGACAAGGAGGCCAGCACACCTCCACCGTTTAGTTCCTGTCCCGTTAGTCTCTAACCACCCACATCTAACAGACCGACAGGACAAACCGAGGTGATAACCCTCAGCCCCTGCACTGACCACCCCAGGAAGATGAGCCATAGACAGACACCCCGAGGGCGAAGTATCTGGACCCCTCTCGACCTTCACCCATCATGTCTCCTCCCTTCCTCAGTTCGTCCTTGTCTCTGTCCTGTCTCCCTCCTCTCTTGCCTTCAAACTTCCATGTAACGTCACTCTCTAGGTCTTGACCCCGGGACAGACACCAGCCTAACTTTCCTTGGCCAGGACCCCTAACCCTTCCCTCTAACCAGCACCACAGCAAGGCCAGCCTGGGACCCTCGAGAGGTGGCCCATTTAGTCGGCAAGGGTCAGCTTCCTCAAGTGCACCACGCGGGGTGGCTGGGCACACTGCCCATCCACGTGGGCTAAGCCGACGCTTTATCCTAGCAACTGATCATAGTCTGTGATGATGGAGCCTGTGCTGGGACCAGATCCAGGATCTGAGAAGGACTGACCCTTGCCAGGGCCACCGTATGGTACAGTTCCAGGAGCCCTGCTCATCTGGAATACAATGTGAGTGGTACCCCATGGGTCGTGCAGCTCGGTGAGCAGCTCTAGCTGCTGACGAGGCCCATGTGGGGAGGGGACAGGAAAAGCCATCGGTTAAGGAGCGGGCACCCTGTTTGCCCATCGCATGCTACTCCTTTTAATCCCGCCACGAGGCAGAGATGCAGATATTTTCGGACCCGTTTTATAGAAGAGGAAACAGAGGCTGAAGCTTTAACATGACTTCAGGTCACACGTCTGTTGGCTGGGCATCGAATACCTATTTCCTGCTCCAGAGCCGCTATCTAGCTTCTTCTTCTATGAAATGAGATTGGTGGACTCGGCGGTCACTAAGATCCCTTTCAGCTGGAGGTTCTAGGGCTACGCTGTCCAATACAGTGGCCACAAGACACTGGTGACTATTTAAATTAATTAAAAATTAAATAAGATTAAAAACCCAGTTCTTCAGTCACACTAGGCACATTTCAGATGCTCGACAGTGCCTGTGGCTGGTGGCTGCTCCTTTGGACAGTGCTGATATGGACCATTTCCATCCTCCCAGGAAGGTATTGCACAGCGCTGGCTGGTCTCGGGTTTAGATAAAGAAGTGATAAACAGAGGAAGATAAAGGAGAAATGCCTAGACATGAGGCAGCAGGCCAAGTCTCAGTTCTTGGGGACTTCATGGAAGGTGGCTGTCCCGTCTCTCCATAAGCTGTTTTCACCCTGGATGCAATTCTGCATCACCCGCCCGAGCCCCCCTCCAGGTTTCTGAAGCAGAGCCTGAGCATCCGTCTACCAACCAAAAGCTAGGTGATGCCAACAGGCTGCAGGTTCAAGGATGGCGTCTTTACGATGCCACAGGGAGGCTCCCTGACTTACAGGCCTTGGGGGGCCCTCAACTGTGGCCTCCTGGCCGTGCTTCCTCCTTTATCCTCAGATCCCCAACATCCTGGGCACCTCTGGCTCAGGGACCGACCGTGCCAAATCCCAGAATGCTGCAGACCACACTCCTTGGGCTTCACTGCAAAACCCAAACTTAATTCATTCTCCTGGAGCCAGGATTTCTCATCTGTTCTCTTGAAAGAAAGTTCGGTGTGATTGTTTTTTTTTTTTTTAATTTCCTCTGGTTATTGTGTGGGGCTCTTGCCAACAGGGGTGTCAGAACAATCCGGCTTTCAGAGCCCTAAGATGTAATATCCTAAAAGGCACTAGCGCAGGGGTTACACTTCATTTAATGCCCGTCTTTGGGGCGCATGTATATAAAAAAGGCGTCTCCATAATAACATGGCGATCCCATAGATAGAAATAACGCTGGCAGTGGGGGCCAGGCAGTTGTGATGTGCCGATGACTAAGACGTGTCTCTGCCCGACTCTCTCTCTTTCTCCCTCTCTCTCCCTTCTGTCCCTTTCTATTTTCCTCAGACTTTTTCTCTTTGTGTCTCTATCATTTTCTCCCTGACATGCTTTCTCTCCTTTGACTGGCTGTAGTATATAGACCTAAAGTATTTTCTTCTTATTGTTATAATCATTGGATGGAATTTAATGGCTATGCCTGTCTCTACAAATACAAAGCAAAGCTATGTGCCTCAGTTGTTGATTCAGCTGACCACTATTTTCGGTCTCAAACCCTTGATGCTAAAAGCATTGTCTCCCTGTTTTCCGTTGTGGGCTCCTTGACAGCAAAGACTATTTCTAAGCCATGATCGGTGCCTCGGGGGGCCTGCCCTGTTGACCATGATGATAATTATAGCAATCAAAGCAACAATATACCGTTATGAGACACATAGGTAGAACATGCCGCTGCTGCCCATCCAGGGGATGCAGAGACAAAAGGTGCAGTTGACCTTGAAAAGCATGATTTCGAATGGCAAAGGTCCACTTATACATAGACTTTTTTCAGTAAATACTGTAAATGTCTTTTATGATTTTCTTAAAAACATCTTCTCTAGTTTATTATACAAATACAGTATACAATACATAGAACATACAAAGTATGTGTCAGTTGGCTGTTTATGACATCGGTAAGGCTTCCACAGTCTACCATAGGCTCTGAGAAGTTAAGTTTTGGAAGAGCCCAAAGTGGGACAGGGGTTTTCAGTTGCACAGGAGTTGGTGTCCCTGATTGTTCAAGGGTCAAGTGTCTAACGGCGTTAACTGATGATCACCCTGTGTGTTTCGCCTAGAGCTCCAGAGGGCAGGGCCTGCTGGGCTGGAGCGTGACAGCCTGGCGTGTGTTGTTCCTTTTCTTTCAGCAAAGGCTGAGGCCGAACACAGGGTATGGCAGAGCATGGCCCGAGAGCCAGACAGACCTGAGCACAATCCCTGCCTCTGCCCTCTGACCACCCACGTGCCTTGGGCAAGTTCTTCAACTTTGCCTGAGTTTACTCACGTGCACCCAATCAGACAGAGAATGGACATGTTGCACTGGCTCACCTATAAAGCTTACTAAATGCTCTTATTTTGACTAATAGTCATTGAGTGTTTTCTGTGTGCCGGGAAATATACTGATCCCTTTTCTTGAGGAAACTGAGGCTTAGAACAGTTAAAGTTTCTGCAGGATGCCACATAGCAAGAAGAGGAGCTGGCATTGACTCACTACCTAACACACCACCCTCGTTAGTCAGTGCTGAAAGAGTTAAGAGGCAGGGCCCGTTTGCAAGCTCGAATTCTCAAGTCCATCTCTGCGAGGCTTTGCTGCGTGACGGTCCTGCACCCGTGGGTTCCATCATCCATTCCCAGCCTTCCTCCCTTGCATAGACCTGCAGACACTGTAACTCAGGCCAGCCCTTCCCGACATCACCAGCCCTGCTTCTTCCTTGGACCCTAGGGTGGGCAAGAGGAAGGGAAGAAAAGCAGATGCTGGGGGTGGGAAAGAAAAGGGGGACACAGACGGCCCAGCCAGCATTATGAGCAAATAAATTACTCAAGTAATCCTGTCACTTCCCAGGAGGTTAAACTGGTGAGTAAAAGCATTGCTGTGGCGCCATCTACTGGGCAGTGTGTTTGTTGTAACGAATTTGTGGTGAACGAGGCCTGGGTCTCAAGAGCAGCTTTTTTCCCTGCTGGCTGAAGACTGTGGGCCAGTGGTGTCCTGAGACCTGCTGGAGACAGTTCTTTGGGGCTTTTGTGATGATCAGAGTATAGGTTTTTTTCTATTATGAAACAATGGCTTGCCAGAAATAGAAGCCCAGCAACCCCAACTCTCTCATAAAGAACGGAGACCCTATCTTCCCTATTGGGATGTGAGAGGGACTTTTCACGTCTTGGTCTTGGCTTTTGTACATTGGAGTGCGCTTTTGTCCCATAAAAATGGACCCCAGCCACCTCCAATAGACACATGTGTATGTGCCTAAAATACCATTTGAGCCACGACAAAATGAAACATTAAATATTATTTTCCCTTTTTACTTAAAAAAAACTTTTTTCTAAATACTGTGACATTGCCCTGTTATTTGTAAAAACTATTTCCCCCCTTTTAAAAGATGCATTTAGTGATTTACAGTGAGAAGCTTAGAGAAAGAACAAGGAAGTTTAAGGTATAGAAAATGGCTCATGTGTGGCTGCAAAAATACTGCACTCGGCAATAGGCTGTCAGCGCCATAAGGCCAGACCTGTGTCTTACAAATATATTCAGTCACAAACATGGGACTGAGGACCATACCCGAAAGACTGTCCCTGCCTTGAGGATCTCACGGTCTGCGGAAGAGTCAACGAGTTGGTGTGTGACTGTCACTGAGTATGGGAGGAGTAACTGGGAAGGGAGGGCTTCTGTCCAGTCCACGTGGGAAGAGTGTCAAGGTTATGTCCCCTGAAGACATGGAGGACTGCTGTACTCAGGGGGACTGCCGTAGAAGGATTTTTTTTCCCTTCGTTTTTTAAGAACTTCACTTGTCAATTGACCGTCAGCCTTGATCTGTCCTCTCGGATAACTACTTATCATCTGTCCAGGGTTTAGCGAAATCCTAGATGGTTCCCTGAATACCCAACCCCATGAAAACCTTGGCTGTTCAGGACCCTAGGGACAGAATCAGTGCTTGCCGGACCCTGGGAAAGAAGGAAGTAACATCAGGCTGCAAGCCACTTTTGTGTGTTTGTGTGTGTGAGCTTGGCTCTTTTCCAAGTAAGACCTTGCCTTCCACGATGTAAGTGAGGATGAGGGTGGACTTCTCATTTCTTTCTCTTGCTCGTTAATTTTATCTAAGAAATTAGTAAAGAAAAAAAAAACGGATATTTCTGAAAACCCACCCTGCAGCTAGCTCATCCCAAATCCCATTCATTCTGCAGCAAACATTCATTTATTCCCAGTTCTGTATCAGTTACTGAACCAGAGGCTGCGGATGTCGCTGTCAATAGGCCCTTGACTGCCCTCAGTCTCTCAGTCTCATGGGGACACCAGGCAAGAGATGGATGATTACAGTAGAATGCAGTACAGCGTCGGTAAGCATAGAGGAAGCCAGGGACCCCAGCCCAGCTTGGGGAAGGGGGCATCCACAGACCATGGCCTGTCCAAACTGAATATACACAGAATCTTATCCAATTGATAAGATGAGGCAAGCTCATCCACTCCGGGCCTTGTTGACCTGTGACGCTGCGTTGAAAAGCAGGTCTGGGAGTCCCCCATGCTCTCTTCTGTCATCGGAGAGATGAGAGGCAGGTTATGACCCTGGGTACACAGTTTAGGGGTTCCATATTCTGCAGACCCACCTTCCCCCTAGACTGGCCCCAGGGTCCGCTGGCGGGAAATAGAAGAGGTTGCCAAAGACTCTGAACCAGAACTGGCCTGCGCCACCCTCTCTAGCAAGGTGTGCCAGGTGCCTAAATTTGAGAGCTCCCAGGCCCTGGCTGCAATGATGGGGATGCTGGACCTTGGTCCTCCACTGTGTCTGTCTTTTCTTAGATGGGCTAACGGTCCTTCAGGGCAAGGCTACTGAGTGCATCGACCTCTCCCCAAACTCCAGTCATAAAGCTCAGTGTCGCCACCCAAATCTCCCAGTGCTGGCGGACGCTATTTTTCTTAGTTATTCTCAAACAGCTTTCTAACACTTTCACTTGCTATGCGTTTATTGTGTGCAGGGCAAAGTTAAGTGTCCACATCCCTCAAGAAATTAAGTCACTTGGCCAAGGTGTTAGGGCAGAGGTGGTGGTGGAGCCCAGGTTCAGCTGACTCCCGAGTCCAGCTCCGACCACCCCAGGCCCTCTGCCCACAGCTCTCCGAAGACGCTCTCCTTTTGCCTCCTGTTCTTAGCACCTGTGGTAGGAAAGAAAGAAAGCTACCCAGATGAGCAGACATTTCCCTGGAAGCGAAGGCAGTGGAGCTGTTGGCGCTGAGGCCTGCCAGCAGGTGGAGACAGACCGTGTAGGGGACGGATCGTGAGCTAGAGACAGGCACTTCGTTTCTTATTGTGGTCACAGATGCTTCCGGTGGCTTTGCCCTTTCCCTTCTCAGCTTCTCAATACAAAAAGAACAAAATGAATTGCCAAAAAAAGATAATTCCTTCACTAAATGACAAAGGAAAACATTGATCTCTTTCTGTTTGATTAAATTCTTTATATATAACATTCGAACTTGGAATTCTCTATAGATAATATTTGTGATGTGTGTCTATATATATATAATACATTGTAAATATGTTTGTCAGTCGTTTAAAATCCCAGTTCTCCCATTTCTCCTTAGGTTGGAGTTTATTTTCCTTTCTTTAATTCAGCCACTGAATGGGAGCATGTTGCAATAGTTCTAGGCTTGTGGACTGACCATACTTGGCTCACTTTCCTATTGTAGTACTTACATTGTGCTTACTGTTGACACTGCTGAAACTCAGGTTTGGAGTCTTTGAGGGGAAGATGCTTGCATTTCTTATCACACATAGTTGTCTCTAAGAAAGAGCAGCTAGGGAGAATGGTTGGATAAGCAGGAGCCTAATGAGCGCTGGCTCTGTCTGGTTCCATTACATCTCCAACGCTTTCTAGGAGGCCTGGCTGGTGTGCAATGGAATAAACTGGAACCGTTTGTACCATTATGTGGCATTATACACTGATCCGCAGCTTTTAAGCCTGAACATGAGAAAAGCCTGTACTGTCAGACGTGCCTCTCCGTGCTGTGCAGTGTCAGCCACAAAGCTGAAGGCTTCCTCCCGCTGACCGTGCCCTGTAAGGTCACCCCCTTCTCCTCTTCTCTCTCCGCAGTCTGCGTTCTCCCTCACCAGAGGAGGGGCTCCGAAGACCTCATCGCTGGAGGCAGCATCCAGGCAGCCGGGGAACCAGGCACAGCAGCCCAGGGAGGAATCGGCATTGCCCAGCTGGACGAGCGTGGACAGGCTGGACGACACAGGTAACTGGTTTAAGCAGCGTCTGCTTGGTTTGTGGGTTTCAAAAGTGCGGTTTGGAGGTTTCTCGGCGACCATGTGGCCGCTCAGCTCTTCCTCCCATCAGTCGGATTGTGTGTGTCTGTTTGAGGCAGCCGAGCTGCTGAGTACACGATGCATAACATGGTCATGTTTTCCTGCTGGGACCAGAGGGACCATGGTCGGCTGCACACTCAGCTGCACAGCCCACTTCAGATGCCTGGAGAATGGCCAGAGACCAGGACCAGGGCCCAGTCTGTGGAGTAGGGGGATGTGTCTGTATGGCCAGGAACACTAATCCCACCTGGCAGGGTCTGGCAGTGTTCAGAGCGGTTTGGTCCCGGCATTGGTCTGGTTGTAAGAGCATCCTTTCCGAAACCTGAAATCTTTGTCAGAGTAACACTTGCTGCTGTGACAAGTAAACCGAACATTTAGGTGGTTTAACCCAATCGTTTTACTTCTCATCACATAACAGTGTCCTGCTGCGGGAGGCCCTCGGAGGCTGAGGCTGCGTCTGCCTTGTCTCTGCTGTCCTCTAGGGCCTTCTAGAGCCCCGTGCTGGGTCATTCACATCCAGCCAGCAGATGGAGGAAGAGAAAATGGAAAAGTCAGTGCACTTGCTTCCTAATCACCTCATCAGCGAAAAGGCACACACAGCACTTTCACACTTTCACACTCCCTGCCTGGGCAAGAACTAGTCACATGGCCCCACCTCGATGCAGAGGAGTCTGGGAAATGTGGTCCACCTGGGCAGCCGTGTCCCAGCAACACAGCTCTGCCACGAAAGGAGAAAGGCACATGAGTTTTCCCCCGCCCCGCCGGAGAATGGCGTTGCTGTTTCCTCTTCCTGCTCCTTCTCCTAGAATATCCTGCCTCTACCTAGGGCAGTTGAACACACCTCTCAGAGACGCCTCAACATCTCCGACACACGGTCCTTTATAAAGCTGTCACCATGATATCCCTCACAACTAAGCTGAGTCATGTCCCCACAGTCACACACCAGAAGGCTGCCAGATGCTTGGAGCCACATGGGTCATGGCGAGGGCTGTGAAGTCCCCGTGCCCAGGCCACGTAGGTCTCCTGTGCCCCACAGGTCAGTTCCTTCCTCACCTAGATACACATACTTATAATAGAAACTAGGCATGTTTGTCCTCACAAGAAGAAACCATTAAAAATGTTTTCAACCCATGTTATCTGTCAGATGTAGACCCCTTTACTCATCAACAAAAACAATAAATTAGTAGCATAGTACTCATGTTAGAAATATACTTTTAAAGATTGTACTATGACTTCTATTCTGTAAGGGAAAAGATTTAACTAACAGCTATATAAATATAGTCTATTGTTGTCGTGCAAAGAATTAAAAAACATTAAATATTTTTAAGTCATTCTAAAGATTTTCCAAAAGAGATCATTTTCATTTTAACCTTTTAGTACCTACCGGTAGAAACTGCAGAAATTCTATGAGTACATGAAATTTCCTTTATTTATATCATTTTTGTTTTGATTTTAAGTGTATTTTTCCTTTCTAAGTATGCTTTTCTTTTCCCGCTGCTGCCCAGCATATCCATATTCATTCATTCATTCATTCATTCATTCAATTTTTTTCTCTTTCACCATGGATTGAAAATTCTCACAGAGAAGGGACTGTTAGATTCCCTAGGACATATGAAAATGTCCTAGAATAGATCTTTAATAAACAATAATAACTACCTTTTAAAAATCACTTTACAATGTACAGAGTCCATCTGTGGGCACTATTTTCTTTACTCCTCCAACAGCATTACTAAGCGCTGTCGTCATCTTGTGTGGCAGATAAAAATCTTGAGGGACAGTGAGGGCAAGTGACTTGTCCAAGATCCCACAGCTGGTGAGGGCATATCTGGTCCTCAGACGCAAACACCATGACTCCAATTCGCAGGCTTTTTCAACTCATGCATGATAATAAGTGTCTCTCCACCATAAAAACAACAGCAAAAACAGCATTTCAGAATTCAAACTTACAACCTGATAAACTTAAAGAATATTAGAAAAACTTCTAAAAGACACTCCATTGCACACAACAGTCCCCCACTGAATTATGAGCATCCTAAATAAATTTGCAGAGGATTTCAGTTTTCAAAACATGATTTCGTGTTCAATCTTCTGTAAAATAAGGCACCCATGTGAAATTAAATTTAAAAAAATAATAATAAAAGCACTTACCTAGAAAACTGCTGGTTTTTCTGAGGAATACTCGGCCCTCGGCATGCTGAAATGTTCAGGCCAAGCCCAGAGGTCCTGACAGACGTCTGATACACTTAGCAGGAAGCAGATTACTCCTAGGGGCCGTGGCTCAGTCATAGCAGAGCAGAAATGTAGAACGGAGAAGGCCCGGAGGTGCAGGTCCCCTTAGAAGGTTAATGTCCACTGAGCTATTTTCAGCAGTTCTGTTTATACCTCCAGAGCCTGCTAGTCTACAGTTGGGTCAGCTGAAGGAGCCCAGTGGGCTGAGGAAACCACAGCAGCTCCCCTCAGTCTTGACAGCATGTACGGCAGCTAATGGATTCCCCCAAAACACATTTTCACTTTGTAGACCTTGACTGAGCACCTAAGGCATGCACAGCTGAGAAATAAAGACCAGGGGACAGTCCCTGTGCTTGAGTTATTGTCTGCACGATCACGAAAGAGTGAGAGTGTGGAGGAAGGGGCGGATGGAGGGAGCAGAGTCCCTGGGGGCTATTCTCGGGGAACAGAGAATGTGGTATGGGAGCCCAGGTGCAGCTTTGGGCAGTTCCGAGGAAGCAGCTTGACAGCCAAGGTTTTCATAGGGTTGGGTATCCATGGAGCCATCTGCGCTTTCTCTGAGATAGAAGTTGGCCAACTTCTAGCTTTTCCCAGTGGAACACGGCAACCTGGGATTGTAAAACGCAGGAGAGAGGGGCCAGCAGTGGGCAGAGTCCCACCCCATCATGTAGTGGGTGTTGGAAGTGGGTCGAGGTCAATCCCAGAGCCAAGCACACAGTGACATTATTAGCAGCCTTCCCACTGAGAGCCCCCTGCAGCCCCTGGGAGCCTGCGTTCATTAACGAGGAGTTAAAATTACTTTTAAAGATTCTTTTAAAAGTTTGGACCTTGCCTCAATGGCCTACCAGAGCAGAGCCAAGGCCCCTGCAGGCCGCAAGCCCAGAAGCTGGCATCATAGGGAATGATGTCCTCCAAAGCCACAGGGGCCCTCATCACTCATCCCCAGGGAGTCCTATAAGATTCCTAATTAAAACGGCTTCTATTGGCACCTGCTGTGCCGGCCAGAGGCCACAGGGCTGGACCAGGCACCCATAGCTGAAGGAGAAGCATGACATCTTACATCCCCAGGCACGTGGGCAGAAAATGTTTCCTATTTGCCTTCAGCAAAAACAAGACAGCAACTTTTACCTGTAGCATGCTGGTCAAGTCTTGGGGCCCCAGCAGATGCTCTGGGTAGAGCTGAGCCCAGTTTAGGCCAATCCAGACCATGACCACAGACTGGAAGTGGCCCAGCCTGCCCCTGCACAGGATTTACAGCTGGCCAAGGGCTTCCACGGCACAGACTGTAACCAGGAGCTGCCTCAGAGTTGGATAGAGATGCAGCCTGTCTCAACTGGACCAGTTACAGACTCTGTGACCTTTGACAAGTTATTTAACTTCACTTATCTTTGTTCCCTCATCTGTAAAATGAGATTAGAATACCAACCTCTTTCTGCCCCAAGCCCTTTCCAGAATGCGGCATGTGCCTTGGGTTGAAAATAAGCTGAACGGGAAAAAACTGTTATTCCTCCCCTACTCACACAGAACACTTCTGTCACCAGTGTGCGGGGCTTTTCCCACACTGCTGATTATCGGACACCGGCTGGGTGTCCTGCAGTTCAGTTCAGTTCAGTTCTGACGCTTCTTAGCTGGGGTCAAAGACCAAATACTAGCAGGAAACAGGAACTGAGATCTGTGTATGTGCGTGTTCATATATACACACAAACACACACATACATACACACATACATACATACACACACATACATACATACATACATACACACATACATACATACATCATTATTTCAGGCATGCCCTGTCATGAGGCTGTGGTGAGTGTGTTTATAAAAGTGCCAAGGACAGGGTGTGTTAACCTGTAAGATAGGCTGGGGCAGGTGATGGAGTCATCTCCCACTCAATGAGAGGAAACTGAGGATCTAAGAGACAAAACCGTGGCCCAAGTTCAAAGAGCCAGAACCTGAGGCTGCCAACAGCAGCCCTCTCCTCTCTCCTTCTGCACCCGAGCCAGCCTAGGACAGGAGTGGGTCAGTTAGTTCTCTGGAGACTGAGGTGACCAACTACCTAGGTAGACATTAAATCGAAACCAGACCTCCAAGTTCCTCTCCACCTGTGAACAGTGGGGCCCTGTGAGACCTCAGAGGACTCTTCAGGGACCTTTAAAGCTGCCATCCAATTAGGTGTGCCCCCCTGGACTTCCTAGAGTCAACTGCTCCCCAAGTCCCCCAGGAACCAGTCGTGGGGAAGGGACAGGTGGCAACTCACCTTGCTCTAAGGTGGTAACGGCTCTCCTTGATTTCTCTCTCCTTCCCACCTGCAGACCTGGCCCCAGTATTGCAGAGCCCTGATGGGAACTGGGTGGCCCTGAAGGATGGCACGCTGCCCCCAACCCGCCTGCTGGCCAAACCTAAGAGTGGCACGTTTCAGGCTCTGGAGGTGGCCTCCAGCGTGACATCTGCCTACGATGAGATGGGCTCCGACAGTGAAGAGGACTTTGACTGGAGCGAGGCTTTGAGCACTCTGTGCCCGCGGCCCCGGGGCCTGACCCGGAAGCCCCAGCCTCAGCTCACGCAGGCCCAAGGCTCGGACCAAGGTCCCCTGGCCATCTCTGCCTCTTCCAGGCTCTCCCCCTACCCCGAGGCCATGTGCTCTGACTCGGAGACCTCCTCAGCAGGCTCTTCTCGGGAAGCCGGGCATCGGGCCAGACTGTCTTGGGTGCAGAGGAAGGCCCCCAGGAACCCTGTGGCTGAGAAGATGCGCCTACAGGGAGAGCTGGACGTGAACTTCAACCTCCAGGCAGCCGGCAGGGAGACCTCAGACAGCAGCGAGCCTGAGGAAGCCCCTCATGCTGCGGACCGGAGGGCCAGGAGGTGGAGAAGGGCCCGAGTGGGCTCAGAGGAGCCAAGCAAGGAACCACCTTCCCCCGACGCCCATTCCCAGGATCTGGACACACATCAGGTAATAAAGTGGGTACACGCAAGCACACACTTCTTTTCCAGTGGGATGTGCCCTCCTCCAGGCATGAGTGCCATAGAGTCCTGAGTTAGAAACCACAGACCCAGAGTCTCATCTTGGTTTTTGCTGCGAAGTAGCTGGGTGACCTAGACAGATCACATCAGCTCTCTGGGGCTCGACGTCCTCCTCTCGGAAATGAGAGCTTAGAGTTTAAAGTGGGTTTGCAAAGTGTGGCCCCCAGACCAGCAGCTTCAGCATCACCAGGGAACTTGTCAGAAATGCAGGTTCTTAGGCCTCACCCCAGACCTGCTGAATCAGAAACTCTGGGGATAAGTGTAATCATCTGTTGTGACGAGCTCTCCTGGAGATTCTGCTGTGCATCAAAAGTTCAGGACCACTGGCTTGGAGTTAAGTGCCTAGGGTCTGGAATCAGCCTGCCTGGGTTCAGACAAGGCAAGGCATCCCTTTAGGCCTCAGCATCCTCATCTGTAAAGTGAGGATAATATTATAACCCACTTCAAAGAATGGTTGAGATGAGTGAATACAATAACATTTATAAAGAGCTGAGCTCTGATCGGGACACAGGGCTCAGTCAATGTTATTTCAATATGATGAGTCAGGACTCAGTTTCCTAACATTCTGTGATTCTTTAGTCTACATCACACTTCTCAGAATCCTTAGTGGCTCCGCCCACCCTCTTAGAGAATATGATTAAAGGTATAGACAGTCTTCCTAGAAAAATGCACACACACACACACACACACACACATACTCACACTCTCACACCATTTTGCTTACAATTTTAGGAGTTTATCAACCGGATTAATTTTATGTCCTCTAAATCGTTCCCAGCTCTTTGCCCATATGTCCTCTTCCTGGCAAAGGGCTGCGATCACCATGGACTGCGTTTCGAACTTTGTGGAACCCACTCCGGCCTTCCCATAGCAATATTTTCTAAACTCCTGAGCGACACACGTAGCCAGGAAAGTTTAAATGGCCTGACATAAGCAATGCGTTGCAGTATTTGAAACTGAAAGTCTTGTGGACGATATGGTTACGTTGCCTCCGCCTTCTGTAGAGGAATCATCATCATCACTTGCATTGCGATCAACTTGACTTTTTACACTTCTGGAGAAGCCACACTCCCTCCTGGAACGTCACTGCCTCTTCAGCAGTACCCCACTGCCATGCCCTGCGTTCTTAGTTTGGGTTCCACGAAAAGCAGGTCGTGAGTCAAGGATTTGAATGTGGGTTTGTGTGGGAGGAGATCCCGGGAAGCCCACGAGTGAGACAGGAGAGTGAGGAAAGCCAGTTAAGGCACACAGTAGGCAACGAGGGCAATCCCACCCGGGACCCTCTGAGAAGCCATGTGGATCACAGCTCAGGGTTCTCCCACTAGAAGACAGGAAGCAGTTACCAAAGTCTCCCATGTCCCATCGGTGGAGCGTGGTCCCATGCAGGGTGGGTATCAACTCCATATACAGCCAGGCTGGCGTGGGTGGTGCCTGAGAAATCTCTCAGATGGAAAAGAAGAGAGAGACCTGGGCCCAAGGTGAGAAACTGTCAGTGGAGCAGAAACCGTCGCCCACAGCTGAGGGCAACTTGTGTAGATTCAGGGGGACACAGGCTGGGGACGTCACCAGCATGTGCTGCAGTGACTTTCATTAATGTGCCAGCCAGATCCCTAATTGTGGGGCCCCCACGAAGGTAGTTGTAGATGTAGAGTTCCTCGGGTCACAGAATTTGACATCAGTCCTACCTGACCTGTTAATGTATTGCCTAGAAAAAGTCCTTTATTTGGTCTGAGCTCTCATTTTCTCCTCCGTCAAACGAGATCATTACAAATCTGCCTCCTGGGATTGTTGTGACCGTAGAGTAGGAATGTAGAGTTCTGTTCAACTGTGAATCATTGCCATCCAGCCCAAGGGGCCATGGTTTTCTAGAGACTCTGGGGAACTTTCCTCAGGGATATTCTTGAGGATTGTCTGCTGAGTCACTCACAGGTATAAAATGCCACATATCCACCACAACTATATACCTGAAACTTCCTGTTTATTCTGAAGTGGCTTGATAGTTGTCTTGTGGTGTTAATCTTTCCAAGGCATTAATAGGGAGGAGGCAAGGGCCAGCAGAAAGGAGCTGGGACTAGTGTTGTCAGCATTCCCGCCGCAACCCATCTTACCCACGCAGGGTCCTCTCCTCCCCGCTAGGTGGCGATGATGTTGCACTTCAGGAACTTACCATTTCTGGCTCTTCTGGTCCTCCCTTCTGCTTAATTTACTAGGGCAGTTCTTTTCTCAAAAGAAAAGAAAAGGAACAACAACAACAACAACAAAAACATATATATATGTGTATATATATATATACCAATATATATGTATAATATAAATATATTAAAACATACAGATATAATTTCCCTTAACCACAACTCTAAATCCTTGTCATCTCCTCCAAAATGACAACAGCCGTGTTTGTGCATTCATATATGTATAATGCGTTTAGAAATATAGTTTTGTAAATGTATCTGTTTTAGGAAAATCAGCATCTTACTCTCCATATTCTTCTCCTCTTTCTCTTAACAATGAGTGATAGAGATGTCAGCGCACACAAAACTACGCATAGTACCTGCAAAAGATTGCATCACGTGGTCCCCAGGAAGAGCACAGGAGTGGGGGCAATCCATCCAGGGTGCAAGCAGTACGGGTGCATTGCCCGTAGAGAATTTTTAAACAAAATAAACCTAATAAAGATTCAGGTTTTTTATTATCACTTTGCACCATGCAGGGAAAATTCTAAGCAATGCTAGTGATAAAAGACTTTTCCCCGTTGGGACAGGCTGCTCCCAAGGGGTGCCCAACTCCTCCGTGATGAGGAGCAGTCAACAATCAATAGTTCCCATAATGATAGATATTTAAGACTTTTCAGTGGTCGATGTTATAAACAATACTGCAGAGAATATCATTGTGCAAGCCTCTTTATACAAGTATAGGAAGTAGAATTGCTGAGGAAGCATATATAGATCTTTAATTTTAATGCATACTTGCCAAATTAAGGTCCCTAAACATCATAGCAATTTACATTGCCATAGAACTGCATATATTGTCAGCGATACTTAGTGCTCTCGGTCTGTTAAATTCTTGCCTACTTTATGTGAGGAAGAAATATATTTCTTTATAGTTAACATTTTCATAGGTACTCCTGAGGTTAAGTATTTTTTCCTATATTTAAAGCTATTTGTATTTTTTCTTCTGTGGAAGACACATTTATATACTTCTACTATTACTTTATTGGACCTTTTGCCTTTTTCTTATTGATTTTTAAAACTTCGTTTTATTTTCTAATTATATTGTAGATTTTAGTTTTTTTTATGGTTATACATTGAAAATATTCTCCCCTAGGCTATGACTTTTCCCTTAACTTTATATTTTATATACAGAAATTTTCGTTACTAATAATTTATCAATTATTTTGTTAATAATAATTTATCAATTATTTCCTTTTTTATTTTGTACTTTGTTTAAAAAGGCTTTTAATCCCCGAGGTTATAAGACTATTTTCCTACTTTTTTCCCCTAATACTTTGTAGTTTCATATTTTACATTTAGCCCTTTAGTCCATCTGTACTTTGCTCATCTGGATGATATAAGATCTAACCTTATTTTTTTCAAATTAAATTTTTGTTACCAACTCATTTCTAAATAATTCATCCAACATCTACTGGCTTCAGATGCCCCTTTAACATATATTAACCTTTATTTCCATGAGCCTGTTTTTTTTTTACTCTGTTTTGTTCATTGATCCAGAAGTTTCATCCATGTACAAATACAACTTTATTTTTATTATCATAACTTTATAATGTATTTTGGGATAGTCTTCCCTTCACTGTTGTTTTTGTTAATGAGATTTTATGAAAGTATCTTGACTTTTTTCAACCCTTTGCTCATATAAATTATTTTCTTAAATCTGCTCAAGTCACAAAAAAAATCTTTTTTTTTGTCTTGCTTGGACTACTTCGAATATATTTATCCATTTAGGAATGATTTATCTCTTTATGCTATCGAGCCTTCCCACGAGGGCATCATACTTGTCTCCATTTATTTACTTTCAGTAAAGTTTTATAGATTTTTTTTTCCAATCTCTTATTCTCGTGAAGTAATTTTTAAGTATCTTATATATTTTGTTGATACTGTGAATGAGATCATGAGACCTTTTTGTCTATTACATGTTCTCATTGGGTTTTGCTGGTGTAGAGAACACAACTGATTTTATGTTTATGTTGTACAACTTAGCACCTTAATAGATTCTCTTATTAATTCTAATAGTCTTTCAAATGATTCCCTTACCTTACTCTTCCAGGTAGATAATGATATTGTCTATAAGTAATGACGGTTTTGTCTTTTCCTTTCCATTATTTATACTTCTCTACCTTGCTCATCGTGTGGCACTGGTGATGACCTGTGCTACACTGTGAAGTGGCAGTGAGACCTGGCACCCTGAGTTTGCCTTGCCGCTGTCCTTCGTCACCTGCTTCTAGTATCTCGCCATTAAGCGTGACGCCTCCTCTAAGTGTAGTAAAGATTATCAAAATAAAGAAGCGTCTGTCTGTTCCTAGCTTCCTAAACAATTTATATCAGGGATGTGAGTTTTATTTTAACAACCGCTTTTTGGCGTCTATCGAGATGATCGTGTGGTTTTCCTTCTATAATCTGTTAATGTCACAAATCGCATTGATTTTTTTTTTTTAATTCTGAGTCATCTTTTCATTTGATATATAAATCTTATCGGATTGTGATTTCTTTCTATAAAAACTGGTTCCTATTTATGGGTATACATTTTTATGCTATCTTGTTCAGTTTTGATATCCGGCTATATTAATGAACTGGAAAGGATTTCTCTCTTTTTTTTTTTTTTTACTATTGTCTAGAACGCTTTATATGACTTGATAATTTTCTGAAAGTTTGGAAATATTCACTTATAAAGCTATTTAAGTCTGCCCCTTCTAAGAGAGGGACCTGGGTAGCTTTATAGGTAAATTTTATATATGAAATATCTCATATATTAGAATCCGTAGTAAAATGTGTGTGATATCGTTAAGCTCACTTTTGCTTTTTTGTTCTGTAGTATTTTTCCCTCGGTTCGTGTTAGCCTTTTCTCTTAGTCATTCTTGAATGAGGATAACACTCTCCCCATCCTGTTGCCAGTATCTAGCATACTCCAGTCATTTCCCCATTTCATCTCTGCTAGTTTAAGACGGTAGTTTTTCCCTACTCTCATTTCCTTGCTCTGTATGTCTTAGAACAGATGGCGAAGAACCTAGCTACAGTACTGAATACGCATATGTCGACTAAGTGGATGAATGGAAAACAATGAAAACCACTGTACACGTCTACATGGTTTTTATAGTCTCCATCCTAGGGCTTTACATTTCATGTCCACACCTCCTAGGATGTAGCTTGGCACCATAGCTAGTTCTTCCCTCTACCCACTTGCATGTTTTTGGGGGAATACATTTTCTAAGTGGCCATAAAACAGGTCAGGATGAAGGGGGATTTGAGATTAGGGTTTATCTTTGGATGCTTAAAAAGCTACCATAGAAGACTCGGGAGTTGTGTTTTCGTTTGTTTTATTTTGCTTTGCAATGAGCATTTATCTGACATTCTGGACCAAGGTTTGAGGTTGGGAGGATATTGGTGGGGAGAGTCAACAGTTGTTCTGGCTACAGCAGCTTCTTTGAATAATGTCATTTCGTTATGATGTTGATGAGAATTTAAAAAGTCAATTCCCAGGCAGGGCCGCTGTCTGTGTGGAGTGTACATGTTCTCCCCATGTCTGTTTGGGTTTTCTCCAGGGACCCTGATTTTCTCTCACATCCCAAAGATGTGCATTTGAGGTGAATAGACGTGTCCACATTGTCCCTGCTGGGTGAGTGTGGGGGTGTGTATGAGTGAGCCCTATGGTGGAAGGATGTCCTGTCCAGGGTGGGCTCCCCGCCGTACCCACCCCCCCACCCCAGCTGCTGGGATAGGCCCTGGCCTGCTGCCAACCTCAACTAGAATAAGTAGATTGGAAAATAGTTGTCTTGTTTTTATTCATCTTTCTTAAATATATGTATAGCGCACATTAATTTCAGTGTTTACTATTAAAAGTGTTTTGGGTATTTCTTTGGTGATGTTTTTGTAACCAGAAATATGCCGTAAGAACTTATCTCTTATTTAGGTCAATTAGCCTGTGATTAAATTGGTTTCATTATACATCATTTTGCTGAAAGCCCCAG
>NW_011888816.1:4405574-4408215 GCF_000151845.1 Pteropus vampyrus | reverse complement strand
CTGTCCAACTCAAGGCCAGGAACAGAGAGAGAGTCACAGACACCATGCCGTCCTCGAGTCCTCCAGGCCTGGTCAGGGGTCTGCTCATAGAAGGAGCTTAGGAGATATTCACCAAGTAGAGAGTAGGAGCCAGAGGTATAATTGTTAAGCCGGAACTGTAAATTATCAAGGGGATGTTACACAGTGCTCTTTCCATATGTGCAAGGACCTTGCTCCATCTCAAAATTGTTGTGCTTTGCATAGAGTACCATTCTCCCTCCTCTCTCTTTTAGCTGGGTTACTGCTACACTTCAAATCTCAACTCAAACATCGCTTCTAGAAAGAAGACTTCCCGAACCCCCAGCCCCTTCCATCAAGTGCCCGTTAGTGGGTTGGCAGAGCCTCAGTCCCCACCCTGCTTCTCTGCACTCATCACTGTGACTGTACATAAGGTTTCAGTGTATCTCCTTCACTAGGGTGGCTGGCCAGGTTGGGTCAGCACCAGCACAGTGCTGCCCGTTGTGGGCACTCAATATGTATTTTGTGAATGAAAAACACTGAATGAATTCAAATACCTTTTCAAGTACAGACGCTCACCTATCTGAACCCTTTAACAAAGTGTTAAGATGTGTGTGTTTGAGAAAATAAAAGTAAAAAGTAAAAGGCCATCTACAGGGGAAGCAGATCAGGTAAGAGAGTTGTTACTTTCCTGGACGATCCTTCACTGGTGCGGGGGGAGGGGCACTGGGGACAACAAGCAACATGACTGGTGCAGAGGCATCCTCACCTCATGATTCTGGTTTTCATTTAGGTATCAGGCGATTTATCAGAGACTGAGCTCAGCAGTGAGGCTCGGCACCCCCAGACGGGCACAGACATCACGGAGGAGAAAGTGAGAAGCAGGTTGTTCAAGTTAGCAATGAAAATGAGTGAGAAGGATACGTCTTCAGGGGAGGACCAGGAGTCCGAGCCTAAGACAGAGTCTGAGAACCAGAAGGAAAGTGTGTCCTCCGAAGACAACAGCCAGAGCGTCCAGGAAGAGCTGAAGAAGGTAAGGGCCGTGAAACCACGTGTGACAGCTCCGTGTCTGCAGCCGGGGTGTGGGGAAAGGTTCTGTACACAGAAGACAGACCCAATCCCTGGCAGAAGGTGATCTCAGGTGCCCGGCCTCCAGCCTATGCCTGGGTTCTGCCTACAGCTTCTCCAAGCTTGTTCACACTAGACTTGGTCATTTTAGAGTCAGAATATCTTTGCTCCCTCCCACGGAAGGCGGGGAAGCTAACATTTGTTGAGTCTCCCTATGTGCCTGGTGCTTTGCCCATGTTGATTAGTCCATTGAATAAAACCCTTGGAAGCAGATGCAGGCCCTTTCGCAGATGAGGAAACCGAGGCTAGTCACCAAAGAACTTACCCAAGGCCCACAGCTAGTAGGTTTCAGAGCTGGGGCTGCATTCCAAACCTCTCTGACCTCAAGTCATGGGCTCCTACCTTTACAAAGAGCTGCCTCTTCTGTGACTCACATAAGATCTTGTCTTGAAACATCTGGATTTCTTTCCACTTGTGATCAGATTTTTCCTGCTTTGAGAGTATGCCATATAAGCCAACAAGCTGCTGGTGGCCCACGTGCATGGGTGAATGAGCCCTTCACCTGCTCAACAGCCAAGTTGGGGTACCATAGAGTAGCCAGGCCAACCTAGCAATGGCCACAGATATCCAAGAGCAGGCCCAGAGGCAAGTAGGGAGCATCCTCCATAGCTGAGCCCCTGAACCCTCCAGCACCTCAGACTCCACCTTTCACTCATTTTCATCTCACCCTCCATAGCCGTGGGGTCCTCACTCATAAATGTGCCAGGCCCTCTGCCTGTGGAGTCACACGTGATGGGAAGCACACAAGTCCTTCCCATCATGTGTCTGTGGGTTGGAAAGCAGAGCTTGGCCATCACAGGCAGCCCCGCCCTGGGATGTGGGATCCAAACCATTGCTTCCCCAATGGTAATAGGGTCTGATCCTCTCTGGTACTTGAACCGATGCCCTGTTACGGTCACATTTGTCTGCTAGAGCTGGGAGCCAGATGATAACTGAAGAATATCACATTATTTCTTATAATGGCTCTGCATCCTACCGGCTTTGCTGCCTGATGCTCCCAAGGCTTCAAACACTCGTGCTGTTCCCGTGGCATGCTAGGCCAGGATGACTCGTGCACTTCCACCCCTCTGCAGCCTGCAGGCCTCACCTTCTGGATGCACAGCCACCAACCTGCCCTGTGCTCTTCCAGGCAGGATGTGAACAGGGAAAGGAGGAACCACTGGGAGGAATCCCGGGCACTTGGACCAGACCCTCCATTCTGTCCTGTGCCCTTGCTTAGCAGGAAATTAGGAGAGTTGCTTTATTCACACTCCCAAAGGTGGCAAAATTTAAGTTTGTCCCCCAGCCTACCATGACTCAATGAGTTAAATATCAACCAGGTATCACTTGCTATATATAAAAATCCATGTAGCAAACTGAAAGGTAATTAATATATTTTCACGATCAGTCATGGACTACTCTGATTAAAGGAAAACAAATTCAGGTTTGCATATTGGATATTATTTAGAAAAAGAAGGGCATAGAGATAGGCTTCAGGATTAGACTGAGTTGAAAACATAACTATGCAGCTTATACA
>NW_011888816.1:4397234-4405524 GCF_000151845.1 Pteropus vampyrus | reverse complement strand
TATCTTTGCTCCCTCCCACGGAAGGCGGGGAAGCTAACATTTGTTGAGTCTCCCTATGTGCCTGGTGCTTTGCCCATGTTGATTAGTCCATTGAATAAAACCCTTGGAAGTAGATGCAGGCCCTTTCGCAGATGAGGAAACCGAGGCTAGTCACCAAAGAACTTACCCAAGGCCCACAGCTAGTAGGTTTCAGAGCTGGGGCTGCATTCCAAACCTCTCTGACCTCAAGTCATGGGCTCCTACCTTTACAAAGAGCTGCCTCTTCTGTGACTCACATAAGATCTTGTCTTGAAACATCTGGATTTCTTTCCACTTGTGATCAGATTTTTCCTGCTTTGAGAGTATGCCATATAAGCCAACAAGCTGCTGGTGGCCCACGTGCATGGGTGAATGAGCCCTTCACCTGCTCAACAGCCAAGTTGGGGTACCATAGAGTAGCCAGGCCAACCTAGCAATGGCCACAGATATCCAAGAGCAGGCCCAGAGGCAAGTAGGGAGCATCCTCCATAGCTGAGCCCCTGAACCCTCCAGCACCTCAGACTCCACCTTTCACTCATTTTCATCTCACCCTCCATAGCCGTGGGGTCCTCACTCATAAATGTGCCAGGCCCTCTGCCTGTGGAGTCACACGTGATGGGAAGCACACAAGTCCTTCCCATCATGTGTCTGTGGGTTGGAAAGCAGAGCTTGGCCATCACAGGCAGCCCCGCCCTGGGATGTGGGATCCAAACCATTGCTTCCCCAATGGTAATAGGGTCTGATCCTCTCTGGTACTTGAACCGATGCCCTGTTACGGTCACATTTGTCTGCTAGAGCTGGGAGCCAGATGATAACTGAAGAATATCACATTATTTCTTATAATGGCTCTGCATCCTACCGGCTTTGCTGCCTGATGCTCCCAAGGCTTCAAACACTCGTGCTGTTCCCGTGGCATGCTAGGCCAGGATGACTCGTGCACTTCCACCCCTCTGCAGCCTGCAGGCCTCACCTTCTGGATGCACAGCCACCAACCTGCCCTGTGCTCTTCCAGGCAGGATGTGAACAGGGAAAGGAGGAACCACTGGGAGGAATCCCGGGCACTTGGACCAGACCCTCCATTCTGTCCTGTGCCCTTGCTTAGCAGGAAATTAGGAGAGTTGCTTTATTCACACTCCCAAAGGTGGCAAAATTTAAGTTTGTCCCCCAGCCTACCATGACTCAATGAGTTAAATATCAACCAGGTATCACTTGCTATATATAAAAATCCATGTAGCAAACTGAAAGGTAATTAATATATTTTCACGATCAGTCATGGACTACTCTGATTAAAGGAAAACAAATTCAGGTTTGCATATTGGATATTATTTAGAAAAAGAAGGGCATAGAGATAGGCTTCAGGATTAGACTGAGTTGAAAACATAACTATGCAGCTTATACACTCTGTGGACTTTGATTAGTGTCTTAGCTCATTGCCCCTACTTAGAACAAGCCAGTGTCATTTCTTGCCTGCTCATAATACATCACCTCTGAACTGTTCTCCCTGTCCCTCCAGGCCCTTCTTGGCCCTCCAGTTCTTCCCCACTTGACAGGGGGAGCTGCCCTGCAATCTTTGAACTTGCTCCCAGCCTGTCCACAAGCCCACGTCTGTCTTATTTTTTTATTATTATTGATCCCTAAGACTCAGCCCAGGTCTTCATTGTTGATTGGATAAACACATTGTACCTTTATCTGTAAAATGGAGATAATCATACCTTTTATAGAGTTGTGAGGATTGAATTACACAGCATAGTGTTTGGCACATAGCAGGAGCCCAGCAGAGATTAATGATTGTATCCCCTTTAACAGCCTCAAGAGAAAATAAACTTCACTGTCATGAAATAACGTCCCTCTGCTGACATCAAAGGAACGGCTTAGTCAGCACTGGCAGAGTCAAGCCATAGGTCTGTAACCACATTTGATGCTTTGTCGTATTATGCAGGATGTAAAGCAAAAACACCGCATCAGAACCCCAGTTTCCCATCTTTGGGATTAGAATAGCCAATGACTTCCCCTGTGATCCGACCACAACTAGTTTGTACACTCACAGGCGCACACGCACACACACATGCACACACAGCATGTTTGGGGAGTGGATCTGAACTCCTGTAACTGTTCCAGAAGCTGTCAGTGTTCACCCTCATCTGTTCACTATGGTTATGTACTGGCCCAAAGTCCAACCGCCTGAGTCCCCTTAGGCAGCACGAGCGCCTCATCCTGTGCAGAAGGCAGGCTGGACGCCAGAGAAATAAACTGCCCAGGGACAGCCCTAACCAGTGACTGAGGGGAAAAGTGTAAATACTCCAGCTCCATTGTCCCCCTTGGGTGGTGACTCTGGGACATGAGCTACACATTCATGTCCCAAGTTCCCCAGCAGACTGAGCTCTAGGCACCCACAGTGACGAAGAGCTTGGTAAGAGTCTTCACTCGCCCCTTTCTCTTGACTGCCTCACGTCCCCACTCCTACACCGCTATTTCCTGGGCTCACCTCCCAAATAAACTGCATGCACTCAAATCCTTGTCTCTGAGTCTGCCTCTGGGGGAAAACACACTGTGACAGGAACCAAACAGGAGAGTTCTCAGTTCATAAACACTCGCTTCAGTGTTGTGACTAAGTAGCGAGGCAATCCTAATGCCTAACTGGCTGCTAATTGCCTTTGTCTTACCAAGAGGGGCCTCCCTTGATGCAGAGAGAGATCTTTATCCAGACTTCTCTGGCCCTCCTGCCTCCACTACTGGCCCTGCTCTCTGGGAGCTAAAAAAAAAAAAAAAAGAATGTATATATTCCTTTAGATACAGTGACATCAGTGGCAGTTCAGTGTCCTTAGTCAGAAAAGCCATCCAGAAATTAGAGCTTCAGAATCCTAAGAGTCCAGAATCAGAGGAACTGTTTTAGGAACACGCTTTTTGATTAGAGTGAGCCCTTAGCTATGGGCAGACTTGTTCCTGGCGTTGGCTCACTTTGGCTGGGTGTTGGGAGCCCAGGGATGCTTCAAGGATGGGCACTGCCATCTGCATTTTAACTAGCTGAAGAATGAGCTTGTAGATCTTGGGGGCAGCCCAGAAACCTCCTGGGAACTGGATTCCCAAAGGTTCATGTTTTTTTTCTTTATGTCACCTTAGTTCCCTTGAGCCTCAGTAATCAGCCTTCCAAACCATGGGGTCCTCGGAGCCCAGGAATGAGCATTTGCTTCTCCTCTACTGCTGGGCAGGTGGCCCTGCCGTTGGTTCTGTAACGAAGTCCTGGCTGAAGTGGTTCTTAGAATCATTTACCTCTAGGTATGCGATGCTGCATTCCTGAAGGAGGAATGCAAAAAAGGGCCAAGTACTCCTGGCCTAAGATTGGAGACCACATTCAGGAGTTGAGTCTTTCATAAACCCCCCTAGTCTTGCCAGGCTTGGAGCAGTGATCCCCCAAGGTCCCTCTGGCTTCAAAATCCCATGGTTCTAGATATATCATGAATTAAATAGGTTTTTGTTTTCTGACATAAGTATCATTTATGACACTGTTTGTATAATAAATGACATATGTCAAGCTTTTAGAATAGAGGTGTTTGTCGAAGGCCCAAATTAGTATATTCTTACACTATAGTCCAATTTATTCTTACACTATGGTCAAATCCAGTATCCTGAAAGCATTTTTATTTAAAATGTCTTTGTTTATTATTATCACAAATAGCTGAATCGTTGTGCATTATTTTCACAAGGGAGTCACAGACAAGCTGATCATCTCCCATATTTATGGTTTCATGGAATAATTCTCATCAAAGCACTGAGACGTCTCTAAACTAATAAATGTCTTTCGATATGAATTTGTGCATCTTCTCATGGCTGCTCCCCATTGGCTAACACCAGGCCACGTGGAAACACAATCCAGAGCCTTGGGTTTCTGAAGTTTAATGTGCTTGTGGGAAGCTTTTTGTAGATATCACAGCGTTAACATAAAGTCAAGTGCTGTCCATGTGTGTCTCACCCTTGTAAAATAACTCACCATTCACAAGAGGCTTCAATGTCTTTCATCCCAGGCAACATTTTATTTCAGAAGAGCGTCTTCATCTTTAGCTGGTGCTAAAGTGAATATGTTAGGTATTAACTTGTATCTTACAAACCACACTGATCTCAGTAGGCCTACTGAGGAATTAACACCTCTTTTCTAACTTTCTATTTAACTGTTGCTGTAGGAAAAAAGAGAAGCTTTAGCTGTCCACTTAGAACTACAGCTCTTATCCACAGTGCTGGAACAGGTGAGGAGGGTTCATTTCATTCGTGTGGTCATTGGCTCCACTCATGTTGTCATTGGCTCCACTCATTCGCATAACCCTGTCCTGTTGTTGGAGTGCAAGGGGCGGCAGGCTGCCTGGGTGGTAAGACAGAGTTCCGAGTTCTCTCCTGGATCGTTGGGACTTCAGCAGAACATCTTCCTCTCTGAGCAGAAGATGAACTGAGCGCTAGAGAAGGATTGTCCAGAATGCGAGTGCAATGCAGGTGTTATCTGAAGGGCCAAGATAAACCACTGTGGCCTCAACCGCAGCAATAGAATGGGACATAGGACAGGTGGTTTGAAGAGAGGAGGGCAGAGGAGCTCTAGAAGGTTGTGAGAAGAAGGATCTAGAAAGCATGGAAGTGGTTCAGAGCTCAAACCCCACTAAAGCCCCAAAGTAAGACACCATAGGGAGATGGGAAGATGGGAGGTAAGAGGGGAGAGAAGGCAAAAAGATGCTGTATGTCTGAAGCTCTGCAGAATAAACAAGACTATGCTCTTCAGAAACATTCTGGGTAGAAAGAATGTTTCAGTCTCAGCGACAAAATTTCCAAATAAAATACTAGCAAACTAAATTTTGCAATATTAAAAGAATCACATGCCACAGCTAATTTATTCATTCCAAAAATGCAAAACTGAAGTTAATAGGAAACCTCACTGCTATAATAAATCACTGAGTAAGTACTATTTTTTTTAAGCACATAATAATCTCAACCGATGCCAAAATAGACCTTGGAAATATTTAACGCATATTCTACTTGAAAAAAGAAAAATCTCAATGGAATAGATAATTCTGATTACGAACATCCATCTCAAAGCACCATGATGAACCCCTAGAGAGTTTGTTCCTGAATGAGAACTCATTGTAAATATCAAGAACATCTTGAACATCATAATATTTTATTATGGATGAAATAAATACATGACAAGGAGTTATGAATGTAAATGCTTTTATATAAATGTACATTTTGTAATCCAAATAGCATGTTTGAAAGATAATAAATATATGTAGCTTTAAGATTTTTTTAAAAATTATATGTGAATAATATGATATTTGTGATAATTTTTAAAATATTGACTATTTCCAAGGAAATAAGTGAGCAAAATTACTCTGAAAGGGTTATAAAACCTGAACAGACCATGGAAAAAACTGGCAAAATGGTCAAAGAATTATTCCTCAGAGAGAAGCCAGTTCCAGGTATCTTTGTCAATAAAATCCATCAAACGTTCATGATACTAATGACTCCCATATTATTTAAACTGTCTTTAGCATTAAAAAATTGAAAGGGTCCAAGTTTATTTTATTTATCTAAAACCTTGGTCTGAATCTGACCCAAAAATCATATATCACCAAAAATTTGCGTACTAACGCACTGGTTAAAAAACATTTAAAAATTCTCACTATGTTAGCAAATTGTTTCCAACTACATGAGAAAATAATAATTTACAATGGCCAAGTAGGATTTAGTCTAGGAATGTAATAATATCAGTTTGGGGAAACTTATTAACATTTTTCAATATACTTACAAGTCAAAGGGGAAAACATGATTATTTTGTTAAATTCCTAGATCAATGTTTGACATAAAGTAAGAAATTAATAAATATTGAATGAAGGGTGAATTCCAAACCAACAGCTGATAAAGTTAAGCAACCATTTCTGATAAAATAGAAAGACAAAAATTCAATAGCAATGGCTGTTAGTTTTTTGAGGGTTACAGACCTCTTTAGATATTTGATGAAGGCTATGAACCCTCTCTCCATAAAAGTATAAAGAATGACCGTGATTTATATATACTCCCAAGAGAAATCGCACCTACTCATGCATTAGTAAGTAGACACACAGACCTTGGTCATGGCTGTGGACCTTGAAGTGGTTTGTGGACTCCAGCCCCTCTTGGTCATGGTCCAGGAGCTCCTGGAGAACACTCAAATAAACAATTACCCTTGGACAAGATAGCCTTTCTGGAAGTCTAGGAGTTCAGCAGAGAAGTTGTAAGCCATTCTAAAAGGGCATTTATCGTGATGAAGGCCTACATCAAGAAACAAAAAAGATCTCAAATTAAACAACTTTATACCTTCTGCCCCACATTAGCAGAAGGAAGGAAATAACAAAGACAGAGCAGAAATAAACAAAATAGAAACTAAAAAAAAAAAGAAAAGAAAAGATCAACAAAATTAAGAGCTGGTTTTTCAAAAAGATAAAATTGACACTCCTTTAGCTTGACTAACTAGGAAAATAGAGAGAAGACTTAGATAAATAAAATCAGAAATAAAATGGGAGACATTACAACTGATGCTATAGAAATACAAAGCGTCATAAAAGACTACTGTGAACAGTTAAACACCAACAAATTGCATAACCTAGAAGAAATGGATATATTCTTAGAAACATACAACCTACCAAGACTGAATCACAAAGAAATAAAAAAATCTGAATGGGTCAGTAATGAGTACAGAGTTTGAATCAGTCATCAAAACCTCCCAACAAAGAAATGCCCAAGACCTGATTGTTTCACTAGTAAATGCTACCAAACATTTAGAGAAGAATTGATGTCATTCCTTCTTAAACACCTTCAAAAAATTGAAGAGAAGGGAACACTCCCAAACTTATTTTAAGAGGCCAGTGTTACCCATATACCAAAGCCAGATAAGGATACTACAAGAAAGAAAAATATAGGCCAATATACCTGATGAATATAGATACAGATATTCTCAACGAAATATTCATACACCATTATCAAGTGGGATTTATCTCTGGTATGCAAGGGTGGTTCAACATATACAAATCAATAAGCGTGGAATACCACATTAATAGAAGGAAGGATAAAAATCATGTGATCCTCTCGAAAATGCAGAAAAAGCATTTGACAAAATGAAACACCTTTTCATGATTAAGAAAAACCTCTCAACAAATTGGGCAAAGATGGAATGTACTTTGGCATAATAAAGGGCGTATATGACAAGCCCACAGCTAACATCATACTTAATGGTGAAAGTTGAAAGTTATTCCTCTAAGATCAGACACCAGACAAGGGTGCCCACTCTCACCACTCCTATTCAGTGTGATACTGGAAGTCCTTGCCAGAGAAATCAGGCAAGAAAAAGAAATAAGTGGTATCCAAAGTGGAAAAGAAGTAAAATTGCCTTTGCAGATTATGTGATCTTAATATAGAGAAAATCCTAAAGACTACCAAAAAAACGTTAGAACTAATTGATGAATTTAATTGAGTCACAGGGTTACAAATCAACACACAAATCAGCTGTGTCTCTATACACGAATAATGAAATATCTGAAACAGAAACAAAACAATCCTATTCATAATAGCCTCACAAACAATAAAACAGGAATAAATTTAACCAAATAGGTGAAAGGTTAGTACACTGAAAATTATAATACTTTGATGAAAGAAGTTGAGGAAGACTCAAAGAAATGAAAAAATACCCCATGTTCACAGACTGGAGGAAATAATATTGTTAAAATGTCTGTACTACCAAAAGCCTCTATAGATTGAATGCAATCTCTAGCAAAATTCCAATGGCATTTTTTTATAGAAACAAAAGGCAGTCCTAAAATATGTATGGAATAACAAAAGACCTTGAATAGCCAAAAAAATATCTCAAAAGAGAAGAACAAAGCTAGTGGTATCACACTTCCTGATTTCAAACTATACACAAAGCTATAGTAATCAAAAGTATGGCAGTAGCATAAACACAGACACAAAGTCCAACGAGACAGCACTGAAAGACTGAGAGTTACACCCTCACCTATAAAGTCAACTAATATTTAACAAAGAAGCCAAGAATACTCAATGGGGAAAGGATAGTATCTTCAATAAATGGAGGTGAGAAAACTGAATAACCACATGCAGTACAGTGAAATTGGACCCCTATCTTACACCACTCACAAAAATTAACTTGAGGACTTAAACGTAAGCAACACAAGCTAAAATAAGTGAGTGGGACTACATCAAACTAAAAAGCTCCTTCATGGCAAAAGAAACAACAAAATGAAAA
>NW_011888816.1:4396091-4397184 GCF_000151845.1 Pteropus vampyrus | reverse complement strand
GGACTTAAACGTAAGCAACACAAGCTAAAATAAGTGAGTGGGACTACATCAAACTAAAAAGCTCCTTCATGGCAAAAGAAACAACAAAATGAAAAGGAAACCTACCGAATGGGAGAAAATATTTGCAAACAATATATCTGATAGGGGCCTAATATCCAAAATATATAAGGAATTCATACAACTCAATAGCAGAAAGACAATCCAACTAAAAAATGAGCAGAGGACCTAAATAGACATTTTCCAAAGAAGACATACAATGGCCAACAGATAGATGAAAAGATGTTCAATATCACTAATTAAAAAGGAAAATGTAAATCAAAACTACAGTGAGATATCACCTCATATCCATTAAAATGGCTATTATCGAAAAAAAAAACGGTAACTGTGAGGATGTGGAGAAAAGGGAATTCTTATGCACTATTGGTGTAAATATAAATTGCTGTATCCATTATGGAAAACAATATGGAGGTTCCTCAAGAACTTAAAAATAGAACTACCATATGATTCAGCAATCCCACTTCTGAGTATATATTTAAAGGAAATGAAATCAGGAATCAAGATCTCAAAGAGGTACCATCACTCCCATGTTCATTGCAGCAATATTCACAATAGCCAAGACATGGAAACAGTCTAAGTGCCAGTCTATGGATGAATGCACAGAGACGTTATTCTATTCTGTACATACAATGGAATAATATTCGGCCATAAAAAAGAAAGAAATCCTGCCATTTTGACAGCGTGAATGGATATTGAGGGGCGGTGTGCTAAGTGAAATAAGTCAGACAGAAAAAGACAAATACTCTTTGTATTTGATCTCATTTATATGTAGAATCTTAAAAAGCCAAACTCACAGAAACAGAGAGTAGAATGGAGGCTGCCAGGGGCTGGGGTATGGAGGACAGGGGAGATGTTGGTGAAATGGTACAAACTTTTAGTTATAAGATGAACAAGTTCTGGGGATCTAATGGACAGCATGGTGGCTATAGTTAACAATACCATATTATATACTTAGAAGTTACTAAGAGAATAAATCTTAAATGTTCTCACCACATACACAAAAAACGCTAATTATACGAGGTGATGGAGGTGTAAC
>NW_011888816.1:4393199-4396041 GCF_000151845.1 Pteropus vampyrus | reverse complement strand
TATTATATACTTAGAAGTTACTAAGAGAATAAATCTTAAATGTTCTCACCACATACACAAAAAACGCTAATTATACGAGGTGATGGAGGTGTAACCAATCCTATTATGATAATCATTCTGTAATAATATAAGTGTATCAAACAAACACATTGTATACCTTAAACTTACACAACGTTATATGTCAATTATATCTCAACAAAGCTGGGAGGAAAAAAAGACATGTTCACTAAAAAAAAAAAAATCCATAAAATTAAAAGGGAAACCATAATAGGAAGGACGTATTGCCTAAATATTCAACAGACAAAGAATTAATATCCTCGTAACTCTAATAGGTAAAAGGGCAGTGCACAAAAGCAGGCAATTCACACACACACAAAGACTATAAATGAAAAAATATTCAACTTCAATTGTATTTCAGCTCTGTTCAGCATAATAGCTATAGCCAGAACTTGACATATGGTTTGCACATTCATTTTTTCCCATTCAACAAATGCACATTGAGGCACTAGGAAAACAGCCACGAACGGGACAAAGTTCATTGTTTGTTCAGACGGGCAATGAAAACGCAAGCCGAAATAATGAAATGCCGCTTTTGCCTAACAAATTGAATAATGAGAAAGAACGATAATTGATGTTGGTAAGAGTTCAGGGAAGCAGGCAGTCGCATGCCCACAAAATAGTGGGAGCACATGTCAGCACACTGGCAGCTTGCTAACTCCAAGCCATCAGGGTGTGTGTGCGCCCTTCCTACTCAGCAAGTGTACTTTCATTCACTTATCCTAAGGGAAAACTGGACAGGCAGCCAAGGGCGTATCGCACCGCAGTTCATCAAGCATTGTATTATTTTTATTGTAGGAAAACATTGAAAAACCACCTCACTGTCCAACAATAAGGGACTCTTGGGGAAATGGAGGGGATGAGGTGCAGAAAACAGGTGGAGCATAGGCATTGGAAAAGCAAAGACAGATTGGTCCAGATACAAGGAAGTGGGTCAATTCGATGTCAGGAAGTTGAGGTTTTGTCTTATGTTCTACGCGCTTCCCTCCTCTCTCTAGCTCTCTGACCCTAGAAGGCAGGTTTGTCTTGTGAAAGTGAGCGAATAATGAGATTGGAGTTTCAGGATTGTGGAGAGGGTTCGAAATAGCCATGACGCAGAAGGGGAGAGAAAACAGTGTGAGGAGATAGGAAGGATCCTCGAGCAACGATAAAAACTTGGATAAGGGAAGCGATCGCGAACATTTACCTGAGCCGTAGAGCCTGTAAAAGAATACAGCAACCTCGAACGCCAGTAAATGCAAAATAAAAATCCATTCTTTTCGAAGAAAAGATCCGTGAGTAGCTGGTCTATTCATGAATCCACATCATTGAGCAGAATTACACGGCATAGCTCAAGTGGTTCTGGGCTTTGCACTAGAACTCCCCGTGCCGGGAGCTTCTACTTCAGCCGTCAGTTGGCAATGAACTAAAATTTGCAAGCGAATCTCAAAACAGAATGAGGGAAGTAGGGAGATAAAATGGAATTTAAATCCACCCATAATAGGAGCAAAAAATAGGTGAAATTAAAACTTAACAAGAAAACCACAGCTCTCCAAGAAACCTAGCAGTTTACCAGTAGGAAAGACAGTGTTAAGATGAATTTTTCCAAAATTAGGGTAGAAGATTAATGTACCTCAAGTCAAAATGTGAACTGGATGTTCAACTTTCCAAAAGGATTTTTTAAATCTTCTGATAGAATAAAATCAGGAATAATTTAGAATGTTTAGGGGAAAAAAGGCATGAAGATGGCCTACCTATTAAGATGTTATATTTTTAAAGGCACAATAATTAGATTTGTGAAGATTGATACAAGATGCAATGAAATTGTCCAGAGCGTAGCCTAGAAAATATTAAAATATATTAAAATCTAACTCACAATTTATCTTACAATTTCTATCCACCTCTCATCTCTAGTTGTGAAAAGATCACTTCTTAATAAATGGTGTTGGGACAAATGCTCAGTTGTCCTTTTGGGGAGGGGAGAATGTGGTAAAAAAGGAAAGTCCTTAATTTTCACTCCAATGAAGGAACAAATAGATCTTGCTGGTTTGCAGGCCCAGCGATCCAGGAGACAAAAAAGAAAGACATGGCAACATTTCCTTAGGAGAACAGGTGCCACAAGCTCTGGAGTTTGAATCCCTGTTCATTCACCATTTGGGTAACAAATAACTGTTGAACATTGTGAGAGCTGCAGTACAGTAGGAATAAGAGACGAAAGTTCCCTGCTCTTATGGAATTCACCTGCCGTTGGAAGAGATGGCTAATAACTATGTAAACACATATGAGGGAAGATGTCAGATAGCGATAAGTGCGACGACGAAAATTAAGCAGGGCAGTGATGGTGGTGAGTTGGAAGGAGGATGAGTCCTGGATGGTCTGGCTCTTTTGGACCAAGTGTCTTTCCAAGTGAGGCCTGAAGGTCAAGAAGGAAAAAGTCAGGCAACGATCTAAGCAATGGGCTTATCAGGCAGAGGAACACATACAAGGCCTCATGATGAAAAGGACCTTGACAAGTTCAAGAAACAGATTAAAAATCCAGGGTGGCCAGAGCAAAGGGAAGAGTGGCGGGAAAAGCAAGAGACGGTAGGGGCCAGATTAAGTAGGGCCATGTGCGCCATGCAGAGAACTTTGGCTTTTATCCTGGCTGCCATGTGCCACCTCCTTTCCTAGTGAACGTGGAAGGCGTTTCATACCTTGTTGGGCTCCTTCAGAGCTGAGCGTGTGCCCTGGTCGAGCCCTGGTTACTGCCAGCAGTGAGGCAATGTTTCTAGTTGGTATCAGGAACCATTTTTTTCTGAGGAATGAC
>NW_011888816.1:4380647-4393149 GCF_000151845.1 Pteropus vampyrus | reverse complement strand
CAAGAAGGAAAAAGTCAGGCAACGATCTAAGCAATGGGCTTATCAGGCAGAGGAACACATACAAGGCCTCATGATGAAAAGGACCTTGACAAGTTCAAGAAACAGATTAAAAATCCAGGGTGGCCGGAGCAAAGGGAAGAGTGGCGGGAAAAGCAAGAGACGGTAGGGGCCAGATTAAGTAGGGCCATGTGCGCCATGCAGAGAACTTTGGCTTTTATCCTGGCTGCCATGTGCCACCTCCTTTCCTAGTGAACGTGGAAGGCGTTTCATACCTTGTTGGGCTCCTTCAGAGCTGAGCGTGTGCCCTGGTCGAGCCCTGGTTACTGCCAGCAGTGAGGCAATGTTTCTAGTTGGTATCAGGAACCATTTTTTTCTGAGGAATGACTCATATACAAAAGCAGAAGATATTAATGACCGTGATCACCTTCTCAGCCAGGAAAGAAAGTCCTGCCCGCTCTCCACCTGCCAGGGAAGGCTGGTCAGGTAAGGGCCCCAGCATTCCAGTCCCCTCTCCCCAGGTCCTGAGTTAGAAGGACAAGAACATGAACTCAGGGAAATAGTTTAATACTGAAACTCAACTACAAATAGCACATTTTTAAAAATCATTTCTATAATTACCATTTAAAAGAAAATCTTACTTATTTCATAAACGGCTTGACCATCGAAACCTAGGTGATTTAAGAACCCCCTGCTACAGCTCGGTTCTCTAATCTGTTATGTTTCATTGTTTCAGTTTATTACATATGCTAATTTATTAGGTTCGCGCTCCAATTTCTTTCCGAAACTCTGTGCCACCCTCTTTCATCAAGTCACTCTTCGGGGACGTGAGTCTGTTTGTGGAGCATGTATTTTGACGGGTTGTAGAGGCATAGCCGGAATGCCTTATGTTTCATGAGAACTGAAACATATTTGCACTGAATTTTCCTAGCAGATTTCTGTCAACTATTTAGGGGGACATATGGAGCTGCTTTTCTTACCTTTGAGGGGAAAAAAAAAAAAATACATGAAATCAGGCATTTGGACAAATTTCCTTGCTTGCTCTGGTAGTTTGATGGAAGCGTTTCATAAAGCCAAGACAGCATCTGTAACACGGGACGGAAAAGCGAGAGGCGGACTGTGCAGTCTGGATCATGCTTGAGCAGGTTTTCTCACAGACCGCATTGTTTTTCACTCCGATTGTCCTTGGCGGATCGATCCCAGGTAGGCTCAGTCAGGAGCTGGTCACTCAGTAGATCTCAGGCTCTAGTGTGTGGCTTGGTCGTTGACGTGCCAAATCAACGAGCTCGTTCTGATTGATATCAGGGGGGGAGGCTGTAGAACCACCTGAGGGGGCTCCCGGTATTAGGCCTTTCTCTCACTGATCCGTGGTTCACTGATCTGATTATTCAGTTCTGTTCCATCGTCCCTTTCTACAGTCCACTGGGTCCTGGAAATTAAGCATGTGGAGAAGGTGATGTGACAGGTGGGAAAGAGTGTGGACTTTGGAGACCAGAGTCTCTGGGCTCAAATCCCAGTTCTGCGTCTTCTTCACTATGCCATCGTCTCTAAAGATGGGATCAAAACGCCGACCATGTCAGGTTGTTGTGAGGGTTCCGTGAAGTTACTTGAACCTAGAGTCACACCTGGCACAGAAGGGACCCACCCTAACTTGGAGCTGGCTTCCTTCTCTCTTCTTCTGTTCCCCCTGGAGGGGTCTCCCAGGAGCAGCACTGGGCAGGGGCGGAGGTGTGGCCCAATGTGTCTGCAACTGGAACGGCCGCAAGGCTTTTCCACTGGGCCTTGCGCGCCCCTTTGTGTTCTGTCTTTAGAAGACCCCTGTTAGAGTCCTTTCTGGTATTTAGGATGTCTCCTGTCCCTCAACAGCCCCCTAAAGAACATTCATTTATCACATCGCTGAAAGGAGGACTGGAAGGCCCCGCATTTTCTCATTTTCACTAAAGCCGACTATGCAGGTTGTATCCCACCGACCTCCCCCCCCAAACCCTCTCAGGAAACTTGACGTCAAAAATCACAGAGTCAAGATAAAGACTAAACAAATGACTTGGAAGTTACCCCATTTGGGCATTTGGCAATCGCTCAGTCTCTCGGGTTGTGAGAAGGGTTTTTGAAATACTACATTTTTCCTTGTTTCAAACGCCTAATGAACCCTTCGTTCTCACCTAGCATTTAAGTCGGCTTTCATGGTATCAGTCTCTTCCAGGTCCCTCGGCTGGAAAGCACAGCAGCATCTTGCCGTCCGCCTCATCCCTGTACAGACACAGCATCTTCCGTTCTCTTTCTACAATATCATGCCTCTTGTCCTTTCATGCCCAGTGCAGTGGCCCCACCTCAGGCCCTGTGACCTTTCGATTCGAGCTGTAGAAATTGTTTCTGATGCTCTTCTCTGCCTCTGATTCTCCCAGCCCTAAACCTGCCCCTCCCCTGGCCTTGGCACTGCCTTTGTAAAGCACGGCCCTCTCAGACCGGGCTTCGGAATCAGGCAGACCTGGGTGCTAGTCCCAGCTCCCTCAGGGCAAACCCCATCCCCTCCCTAAGCCTCAGATCCTCATCTGTAAGGTGGAGTGTTCATACTACCTGCATCCTACGGAGGTTAGCGGGGTTAAATGAGGCGAGGCAAATAAAGTGCCTTTCCCAGAGCTTGGCACTCAGTAAATGACAGCTCTGGATAACAAAAGCAGCAAGACCCTGCAGCGGCTCGTGACCACGAGCAGTGCAAAACTCAAACCGCTGAGCCTGGCATTCTGGGTCCTGGGAGGCCTGGCCCCCTCTCCCTTTTCCCATTTGTCATCTTCTGCATGTCCTGGGCCGCAGTAAAAAACAGTGGAAATGGTATTTTATAACTTTGTTGGTATCGAAATTACTGCATTAATATTATGTACTAAAACATGTTCCTGGGCCTAAGATTTCATTTTTTTTTCTTCCAATTTTAAAGAAATTAAAACATTTTCATGGGCCCCTAAAACAAGGGTGGGCCCTAGGCCCCATGCTGAGCCCAAGGGTAAGGAGGCCCTTTGCAAGACCCTGCAGTGGTGGCGGTCCTTTGCCACTGCCCCTCCGTGTTTCATAGATTGACCGAGGAGCCTCAGAGCATACTGTGTGCTTCTGTATCTCACAAAACACCTAGTTCCCTTCAGCTTCTGCCTGTTTAGCCTTTTAGCTCTTGTTATAAGCATCTGCACGGTGTTTTAGGTGGAGCTGGGAACATCCTTCTGCCCCAGATACCTGTATACATCACTTAATCCTCAAAGCCGTTTTCCCACATTGCATTAGATTGTCTCATATCAGGACTTATATCAAGTCACATAAATGGGTACCCTAGGCTTCTGTTGCAGCCCTAGTTCATCACACACAGCCAGACACTGAATCTGTTTTGGCCCAGCCGAGACGGGCAGGTGCACACGCCTGCACCAGTCCAAGGGTAGAGCTGGGGCTGGAATCGGCCCTCTGTTGTTCCAAAGTGTTCTCTTTCTATTAAGCCAGGCACCTAATGAGCCCATGCTGCTCACATGTTCACAGGCTGGAGCCATTCTGCTGAGCAGCATTCCCTTTTATTCCAGCTCAGAACGAGTTTGCATTTCTTTGTCCAGCACGAAGCTTTCAAATGAATGATGACTGTAGAAAAATCTCAGGAGAATTTGCAAGAATTGCTAATAAGCATATCTGTCTAGCGCTTAGGATGAAACTGTTTTCTTCTTTAGAATTCTATACATTCAGAATCTCTCCATGACAGCACCTTGCATTCTGAGTGTCTTTAGGAAACAGTTTATAAAATTTAAAAAAAAAAAAGAGTAAATGGATTGAGATTTTGTTCCTAGCAACATTTTGCTATGAAGAGGAAGTGCGTGGGGACAGGATGGAGAGATCGCCAAGGCCTAAGGTTCGAGTTCGTGGGGAGTGAGCCAAAGAGAAGTCTTGCTCTGCCCTGCCGGCCCTAGAAGGGAAAGAATGACAGAGCTGGAATTTATGACTTGGGCCCTGACTGGGTCTTCTTCTGTCTTGGGTCCACTGAAACGGCCACTGTGGCAGGGCCCTAACCTCAGAGTGGTACCTGTCCTTAAAGTTCTGTGCGTGTCGGTCCTGTTTTGGTTTTAGTCAGGCAGGAAGGATGAGTCTTCATCAAGGCAGATACTTATTTCACTTCCTCACTGATGAGGGATTGAGGACACCCCAGCTTAGGCCAGGAGGACCAGAGTATTTCTTTCTTACTTTTCTTAATTTTTTTTTTTTTATGATTATTTATGCCTACAGCACCTGGTCTTCCTAGGTGGTCTGCCATCCAAGTACTAACCAGGCCTGACCCTGCTTAGCTTCCGAGATCAGACATCAGGCTTGTTCAGGGTAGCATGGCCGTAGACCATGGACTGTGGCTCCACTGGGGCGCGAACCCAGGACCTTCTGCATGTAACGCAGACATGCTAACCGCTACACTGTGGTACCACGTCCAACACTGGAGTGTTTCTTGTCACCTCTGTACCCTCAGTGTTGGGCTATTGATTTCTGTCCCAGGGGCGGTGAAGTTAATGTTATGGATAAGATGTTTCATGTGGGGCTGGGACAAAGATTGAGCCCTAGAAGTGGACACTTGGGCTCTCAGTGGTGGGGAGACCAAGGAGTGTGGTTGCATCAGAGCAAATGCAGCCCCTGGTGGACCAACAACTGGCAGCACACACTCCGAGCCCTGTGCGAGGTCACATTGGCACACGCTGGGCATTTTAAAAGGGAATCGTGCGTATGTCTGGCACTTAATCAGACTGGTTGTTTCATTTGTATTTGTTTGATCACTCGAAGGTTGAATTTGTTTACTACATGGGTTCACAGCCAAGTTCATTGCATTGTCTGTGCAGCCCATGGCCACGAACATCTTTGAAGCCAACCTTCCTGTTTTGCAATAGCCCCTATTCTGTCAGCTGATTATCTCCACACTTTCACCTCTCCCTTATTAGATACCATGAAACTGTCACATTTGATCCTTCTTATAATTAATATCCGGAATAATGTCAGTTACCGCAATAGAGAGCTCTCGCTTGCTCTCGAATAGTGCTTGTTTGGACCGTTCAGCTCGTGTCTCCAGGGCTGTGAGCAATAAAGCAGAAAAGATCTTCAGGTTTCTCCCCCACACGGGACTCCCTGCCAGCACCCCTGAATCTCCATCAGCTTTTCATCCGAACAAAACCCTGTCTGGTGCCGCACAGGGCTTTATTTAACAGAACTGTAGACGGTGGTGCTTTCTACTTTTAAATCTGCACTGGGCAGAGAACAGGACGTTTACATAACAAGTCAGCATTAGCCCTGTAACAAATCTAATCTCTGTTACTGGGCCAGTGAGTCATCTAAGAAACAGGAAGGCTAGGTGCCCCGCTCCTGTCTGGCAGCTAACTAAACCCAGCTTCCATCTTCACTTCCAGTGAGTGCACTGTCCACCCTCCTCCCGCATCCCAGCAGACAGCCCAGTCCTGAGGAACAGATGAGGAACACGCGATTTCCTGCACGGGCTTGTAGATTCCAGGTTGTGTTTACCAGTAGAGAGCAAATCGGGAACTCCCGCCGAACAGAGAGATCCTGTCCAGTTTTCATGGGATTATTCTTCAGTCGCTTCCCCCATCCGGAGGCTAGCTCCCTTCTGAAGCGATCGAGGCCCTGAACCAGACCGCAGACCAGCTGCGCCCGACTCCTCACTCTCACACAATGGCAAATGCAAATGGCTTCGGGGCCAGGAACGCATGTCACCGTGTCAGGTGGCTGGGGTAGGGCTAAAGGCATGCCATGAGGGCAGGGACTGTATCCATGGTCCACTGCTTCTCCCAGCACCTGGAGCAGAGCATGCACACTATGGACCCCCAATCAAAGATGTGGAATGAATGGTGGACACTGGACAGCTGGGCCGTGCATGTCTCACAGATGGCGTTCTTATCAGAAAAGCATGCCTCTGGGCAATATTTGGCTTCTAGCTTGCAACCCCTATGATTAAATAAACAAGGCTACTTATGGACTGAATGAAACAATGAGTGCCAAGCAACATCGGTGTCCAACTTATTGTTTTGATATTATATATTCAGCTAGACTCAGGATACGGATAATTCTTTCTGTTTAAGCACCTCTTGAGTCCTTTCTATAATAACCTTGGCCTGTTAGTGACCCTGGGCTAATTGGAGACTGGTGTCAATGTTCACACTTTCCATTCCATCATGCCGTGGTGTCACTTTTTTTTCTAAATCTCTTAGTCATATGTCTTCCTTTTCAAAAAATGTACAAAGACACCTTTTCTACCAAATAAGGGGCAAACTTTCTAAATACATGCTGTATTTACTAAGAAGAGGGTAACAAATCTGCTTTCCTATATAAAATGCTGCCTTTTCTAAAAAGGACAAACAATGGTAGTTGTTTCATGCCAAAATCATTTCAAGCCCAGTTCATCTTCAAAATCTGCCACATCGAGTTACAGGGTCCTGGATAGTGTGGGACAGCCTCTCGAAAGTTTTTCCTAGAGGGAAGAGTTGGTCCTGGCTGCTTCCTTGTACACTGCCCTTATTCTGGTGGGTCTGTGTCACCTTCTCTTCATCTCCTGCTCCTGATGTCCCAGACCCAATGTCTTTTGGTTTGTAGCAAAAATCCCTTGAATCAAAAGGAATATAACTGTTGGGTCAGTCAAGCAGCTGTTGTGACATAGATAGACTGAAGAGGAGCCCACTGAGCATGTCCCCTAACCCTAGGATGCATTGACAGGTATGAGACCATCTGCCTCAGCATAGAAGCCCACAGCCAGCTTCTAGACTGTGGATGCAGCCACTAACATGTCACTTAGACACTTTGATTGCCTAGCGAAGTGGGAGGGCTATCAAACACATCCTCTAGTGAGACAAAACCTACAATAGGATCTCCTTGGAGGAAAAAACCTTGCAAAATCAAACCATAGCTGTCATTAATATTTTGGTCAGGACCTATGAGTCAGTTGGATATGAGTCAGAAGGTACTAAAGGCATTAAAATTCCAGCTTTTCCTGAAACATTTCACTGGTCAAAAACAAACACAACAAAACATGCCTGTGGGTGACATTTGACTTCTAATTTATAAACCCTGTGATGAAATAAACAAAACTGATTATAGATGGAAATCATTACTGCCGAGCAACATTGATATCTAGCTTATCAATTAATGCTATATGTTCATATGCACTCAAAGATGCAAATAATTCTTCATGATTGAAGAACTTCTGCTCCATTAATGACCTTGGCCTAGACCTAAACCAATTGTAATTTTGCGCCATGAATGGATGTAGAAGCTAGAAGCGACTTGTGTCAGTTAGGAACATGTTCAACCCCAAAGAACAGAAAATTTGGCCTACAGTGGCTTCAACAGATAGGGAATTATTTTTCTCATGTAACAGGATACATAGTGACTCAGAGGCAGATAGTGACTCACCACGGTTCGGTTCATCGAGTGCTGTCTAGGCACAGTCTCCTTTAGTCTTTCTGGTCCACCTTGCTCTGCGTTTTGGTATTCATCCTTGCCTTTCTCATAACTGCACATCTATGCTCAAAGCAGAAGGAAGTAGGGAAGGGGAGCATCGGCTGCACCTACTCACCTGTTAAGAAAACAAAAGCTTTTCTAGAAACCCCCCAGTAGGCTTTCCCTTCAGACTCACTGGCCAGAACTATGTCACATGACTGCCCCTAGCTGCAAGGGAGGCTGGGAAATGAGTATTTTTCTGTTCAGCTTCTACGATGTAAGAGAGCAGTGGAGAACAGGCCCGAGAAGAGGTGTGTGTGAGCTACCGTACAGTGGCTACCAAGACACTGCCCGGAAACTCTTTTCCAACATTCTCACTGTACAGATGACCAAACTGAGTTCTGGAAATGGGAAGTAGCTTGGCCAAGGTCCCGTAACTGCATGAAGGGATAGCCAGATCTAGAGTCCTGGTCTCCCAGCTCCCAGTCCAGAAAGCTGACCACTGGACCACACAAGGAATAGAGTTTGACATAGTCTGTGACTGAAGCTCCGTTGAAGTAGTAGAATATCATCCAGAAAATGAAGTGATGGATCTAAAACTCTCGGCAGCGGGCAGAGCACATAGCAGCTTCCATTTGAGCTCTCCTTCCTCCCTCCCTAAGAATCTGAGATAATTCGGTGGGAGCCACAGAAGCTGGGCCAAGTCAAAGCAGGCTCCTTCTGAGCTCCCTGCCTATTGTGTAGGTTGTTCACCCCTTCATCCCTTTGGCACGTTGATGTTTGCGTGTGTGATAGCAGAGGCAATCTCATGATGAGCACCATGGTATCGTAGAATTTCCCTGTCATTGTTAATGTGCTGTTCTTGTCTTCTGTCCCCTCCTGTTATCGGACCAAACAGAAGTATTCTGCTGTTTCTCTCTGCAACATCTCCACAGAAGTCCTGAAGGTCATCAACGCCACGGAGGAGTTGATAGCAGAGTCCGCGGGCTCCTGGGAATTCCCACCCGGCTTTCCAGACAGAGAGAAGGGGACATTTCCTCTGGGGACAGACCAAGTGAGACTGGATGAGCAGCTGACTTCCCTGGAAGAAAACGTAAGACAGTGTGGCTGTGCCTTATGTGGGGCAAACTTGTGCAAAGGGGCAGCCGAGGAAGCTGTAGCTCATCACAAAGAGTGCGAAGACACAGACACACCCCCGCCACCGCCACCACCATAGCAAAATCGTTCTCAGGAAGGGTCTTAGGCTGGGTTCCACAGAGGCATATCTTGGGATGAGGGTTTGCGTACAAGTGATTTATTAGAGAGGTGCTCCCAGGGGAGGCTGGAAAGGGAGTGGAGGGGAGAGGGAAGAAGCGGAGCCGCGCGGTGCTCTTAGACAAGGGCACCTCAGTCTGTCCGCAAGCAGTGTCCACAGCAGCCCAAAGGCAGTCTTCTGTATAGATTAGAGCTGTTGGGAACAAAAGCACATTGAAGTGTCAGGGGCAGGGAGGGGAGGATGCGAAAGCTATAAAAGAGATCTGTGGGGACCCAGGTAGAGCATCGCTGGTGCCTCTGTAGGGAACGAGTATGGTTGTCCACAGAGATGAGGGCCCTACAACTGTCTGCCCCACTGCACAGATATGTCTGTTGGTCATGGAATTTTTTATCCTTCTGACTTGTGAGGAAAGAAAGAATGTAATAGATTCTTACATATAAATATCCATGATTGTTGCTAAGTATAAAGGTCCGAGGAGAATTCTCCAACAATGCAGACCAGGGGTGACACAGAGAGATCTCAACGTTAGCCACACAGGCCACAGTCACCATCTCCAGTTAGCATGGTCCTGCCCATAAAGCTGGCATCAAATCGAGTCAGATGATTCCATCTTTCCAAACCCAGAAGAGTCAGCCCTGACTAATGAATGCTGTTCTCAGAAATCAAGAACTGTTATTAGAGGAAATTTTTTGTTAAAGTTGGAACCACCAATTCAAATTGCTTTAAGTTTAAAAAAAAAAAAAAGCCAATATTTGTTTCACTTTAAGGTTAAAGACTCTCTCCCTTTGGATTCCCCATAAAACCTAAGCGTACGTCTCTCTGACCACTTACCTCATTTTACTGTCCTTTCTGTTCATCTGTCTGTCTCCCCTTACATCGGCACCATTGGCATTTGGGATTAGATAATTCTTTGTTCTGAGGGGCTGTCCTGTGCGTGGTAAGATACTTAGCAGTATCGCTGGTCCCTCCCCACTATAAGCCAGGGGGAGCCTCCTCCTAGTTGTGACGATCAAAAATGTCTCCAGACATAGGCAAACGTTGGAGGGGGGTGACGTAGAGAGGCGGGGGGCACAATCTCCCCAAGGCTGGGGACCAGGTACATAAATTCCTGCAGCACAGGACCTGCTGGCTTTTAATCTGCAGCCCTAGCCCTTGGCCAGAGCCTGACACAGAGGAGGCGCTGGAAGAATGCTTATCTGACGTATGATTACATCAGATGGACGAAGTGCTTTTTTTTCAGGAAGAAACGTTTTATTTCTAATGTGCAGGGTCTCTGTGCCTTAAATATGTCTAATACAGTTCTTTGAGCACTGATAGTTCTCATCTAGGACACCCAGAATCGAAAAGGTCAAAATAAAGATAAGGTTCACCAGGAAAGGGATGCATTTTTTTTTTTTTTTTTAACAAAGCATGGTATCAAAAAAACTTACAACGCATGAGATAATCCGGATTTAAATGACGGCGGTCGGTTCCCATGGCATACCTAAAGCAAAGATGGCATGCCTTTCTGCTCCCCAAGGAGCATGTTGAAAAACAGCCTTGCCAGAGTTTTTGTTTTGTAAGAGTCTTTTATCGTACATTATGTTTCTCTTCTTGGGTTTGTTAACGCTTTCAGTTGGAAACACATCCACTTACCCACTGATTCAAGATGTCACCTACCCCAGCAGGAACATGGGCTGAAAAGGTCTGGGTTTATAATTCACTGCTCCCTGTCCAGCATCTTAAGATGCCTCGCCTGTCCCCAGAGTTAACTGCCTCTTCCTTCCTCCTTCTTCCCTTCCCCGGCTCCAGCTTTTCAAATTTCCCCGCAGAAGAAACTCCAGCCATGTTCCTTTGAATTCTGTGGGGTTTTGAGGCCGAGAAGGGATGACTCTTCTCTTTATCTCTTTAGTTCACCAGATCACAGAGCCCGGGCAGGTGGCTCCGCTCTGTGGTTTCCAGGATGGAATTCATTTGAGCAGCAGAAGGTCAAGGCCGATTGTAAAACGGGCCTCTGGGTGCAGCTGATTTAATGAAACCGAGCCTTTGGTCGGCCTGTGTTCTAAAGAGCGTGCCTTCCTTCCTCCGCTGCCTTTCTCCTTTGTGCTGAGGGACCCGGGGACCGGCAGAAATAGAAACAGCAACACTTATTCTCGCCTTCTGAACATTGGCTACCGCAGACCAGGACTCTGGGATGAAAGAGAACATATGCTTGAGAAGGTTTCGCCTTTAAAAAGACTTCTGAAGCCTTCAGAGCTACGTAAGATAAAAATGTCACATTCACAGGTCGAATCTCCTGTTTTCATAAACTGCCTTGTTAATAATCCACTTAATTAGAGGAAGGCATGGGGATTGCAGAATTCCCTTAGTCTGCCGGCTTTGACGCTTCTCACCTGCTGCTGGAGCTAGCACTGTGAGATCAGCTCTTGTCTCCCCCAAAAGGCACGGGCTAGTCCCAGCCTTGCCTGCACATACAACAGGGGCTCAGTTCCTGGGACTGAATGCCTGGGTCTCTCAGTATTTGATGCTCTTGCTGACAGCTGTAAAGCGTAGGATTCTACTCTACCTGTTGGGGTCTGTCTGACTGGGAGAGGAGAATTTCAGGAAAGGATGATTGCCTGAGGTGTGGGCAAGATTAAGGGATGCTGGAGCATCCAGAGAGTCACAGGAGGAGGAAGCAGTCACCCACTCAGGCAGTGTAGCCCAGGGAGAACTGGTGTCTGGAGGGGCACCCCCTCATGGCAGCTGTCACCATGGCTCCCACACAGCTCCGGGAGACAGCAGGGGAACAGAGCCTCAACTTCCTTCTGCCTTTGATGTCCTGCTGGTGTCTCCCGCTGGCCAAACCCATCCCAGCCAGCAGGGGAGCCTTGGAGATGAAGTTCATACAGGTCAGCCCCACAGAGAACAGAGCAGGGCAGAGAAAGACGGCAAATGGAGCTAGGGGTCAACGGAGGACCACTAGCGTGACCATTCTCAGACCCGTGGTGGGAATAACAGGGACCTACAAGGGCCACCTTGTGGATTTACACAGAGTCGTGAGTGGGAGGAATGAGTCGGCTCCCACCTCCATCTGAGGACCTCCTCATTCTCATCTTTGCTAAATGACAGAGACAGCCCGGGGTAGCCTGTAATTCCCAGCCAGAGAGGCAGTGGAGAGACCGTCCCAACTTCCCTGTTAGCTTTTCCCTGTAACTCTCGGCAGCACCGCATATGTTGGCCATTATACAGCCAGTGGCAGCAGACGCAGTGGAATTCCACCACGAGGAGCCCAGCTCTGTCACAGAATCAGGACCAGGCAGAGGATGTTGGTCCTCCTTATATGATGCCCTGGGCACAGAAGGGGAGTGAACTAGAACCTGTGGAGGTGGTCATGGCTTCTTGGGTGGTTTTCCGCCCTCAGAGAGTAAGAAAAGAAATACTAACAGTTACTGTCTAATCTTAGTCCCCTAAAGTGTATCTCATGGAGGGCAAGTCCAGTAAGATGCTCTAAGATCAAATAAGCTTGAGAAATCTGTGTACTTTTCCTAGGAAAACTGAGATACACATTAGCCCGTTAAAGGCTCTGAGAAGTCCTGCAGTAATCTGCTTAATTCTCTTTATCCCAGGGGCTTTGACCACAAAGTCCTCCCTTAATTTCATCCCTTCAACCATTTCGCGAAAGGCTGGTTGAACCAGAGCCACTCAGTGGGGTCGTGATGACTAGAGTCACAGGACATAGATTATTCAGACATGGTAATTGTAGTTTTCACCAAAAGTGGACGTTTATTAAGCAAGCGATTCCAGGTTAATGTTTTTCGATGGGTTATTTTTTAATACTAG
>NW_011888816.1:4365353-4380597 GCF_000151845.1 Pteropus vampyrus | reverse complement strand
GTCTGTCTGACTGGGAGAGGAGAATTTCAGGAAAGGATGATTGCCTGAGGTGTGGGCAAGATTAAGGGATGCTGGAGCATCCGGAGAGTCACAGGAGGAGGAAGCAGTCACCCACTCAGGCAGTGTAGCCCAGGGAGAACTGGTGTCTGGAGGGGCACCCCCTCATGGCAGCTGTCACCATGGCTCCCACACAGCTCCGGGAGACAGCAGGGGAACAGAGCCTCAACTTCCTTCTGCCTTTGATGTCCTGCTGGTGTCTCCCGCTGGCCAAACCCATCCCAGCCAGCAGGGGAGCCTTGGAGATGAAGTTCATACAGGTCAGCCCCACAGAGAACAGAGCAGGGCAGAGAAAGACGGCAAATGGAGCTAGGGGTCAACGGAGGACCACTAGCGTGACCATTCTCAGACCCGTGGTGGGAATAACAGGGACCTACAAGGGCCACCTTGTGGATTTACACAGAGTCGTGAGTGGGAGGAATGAGTCGGCTCCCACCTCCATCTGAGGACCTCCTCATTCTCATCTTTGCTAAATGACAGAGACAGCCCGGGGTAGCCTGTAATTCCCAGCCAGAGAGGCAGTGGAGAGACCGTCCCAACTTCCCTGTTAGCTTTTCCCTGTAACTCTCGGCAGCACCGCATATGTTGGCCATTATACAGCCAGTGGCAGCAGACGCAGTGGAATTCCACCACGAGGAGCCCAGCTCTGTCACAGAATCAGGACCAGGCAGAGGATGTTGGTCCTCCTTATATGATGCCCTGGGCACAGAAGGGGAGTGAACTAGAACCTGTGGAGGTGGTCATGGCTTCTTGGGTGGTTTTCCGCCCTCAGAGAGTAAGAAAAGAAATACTAACAGTTACTGTCTAATCTTAGTCCCCTAAAGTGTATCTCATGGAGGGCAAGTCCAGTAAGATGCTCTAAGATCAAATAAGCTTGAGAAATCTGTGTACTTTTCCTAGGAAAACTGAGATACACATTAGCCCATTAAAGGCTCTGAGAAGTCCTGCAGTAATCTGCTTAATTCTCTTTATCCCAGGGGCTTTGACCACAAAGTCCTCCCTTAATTTCATCCCTTCAACCATTTCGCGAAAGGCTGGTTGAACCAGAGCCACTCAGTGGGGTCGTGATGACTAGAGTCACAGGACATAGATTATTCAGACATGGTAATTGTAGTTTTCACCAAAAGTGGACGTTTATTAAGCAAGCGATTCCAGGTTAATGTTTTTCGATGGGTTATTTTTTAATACTAGGATAACGTTTTCAATGTCACATTGACTTATAACCATGACACATTGTCACATTGACCTATAACCATGACGACTCTAGCGCCCTTATGAAATGTAAAACATCATGACAGTCCACCTGAGATGAGGTACCACAGCATTGCGGGGTAGGGTGGATAAAGGCATGAGACCTAGCAGCCCTCCGAGCTCAGATCCAGGCCCCACCACTTCCCAGCTGCGAGGCCTGGAGAAGTCACCAAGCCGTTAGGACACAACGTCCTCATCTTTAATATAGTGATTATAATAGCATCTCCCTCGAGGGTTGCTGTGAGCATTAAATAAGTCCCGTGAAGCCCTTGGCTCAACACTTGGCTCAATAAATACGTGTCATCATCACCGTCACCATCCTTGCCATCATTGTCATCCTGCAGTCCTTTAGGCACTGTCACCTTGGATGTAAGTTCCTGTTCAGCTGGAGTCAGTGCCAAACCACTGAACGTCCCCTGGTGCCAGGAAAGCAGGCTTTTAGGGAACACGAAGTAAAAGATGAACATTCTGGCCTGGCTGAGGGCTTAGAGCCATCTCATATTGCTTTGTCTTGACAAAGAAAACAAAAAACCTTAGTGGATGACCATGCCAAAGACAAAACAACAAGGTGCTTTTAAGTCATCACAGCCATAGGATGTGATGCCGCTGAGTTGCGCATATTTCTGGAAAAATCAAAGTTTCAAGATTTCGAGACCAAAATTATATCAAGTAATATTTAACGATTGCCACACTCAGATTATTCATTTCACTTAAACTACAATTCTGAATTTCATTTCATTGTACAAAACTATAAGTTTATATTTAAAAGTATCTTATCAAAATAAATTTACCTTTTTTGGTGTACATGGAAAAAGTGTACGATCCAAACTCACAACTGTCCTGACAATCATTCTTCTCTCTTTCCTCTCTTCCCTCTCTCTCTCTAATTTTTCTTCTCTTGTGAAAAAAAGAAAAAAAAAATGCTCTTCAACTTTGAAACTTTCAACAGACCTATTTTTAATTTCTCCACTCAGCTCTGAAATGCTCATCATTTCTTTCATACGACAAACAATAAAGACATGTTTCTTGTTTCGAAGACAAAGGATAAACTGTGGGGATCTTTTAGAAACAAATTCTCTAATGCTCGCTTAGGATAAAGAAATCTAAAGCTAAGGGCAACCTGGAATATGGCACTTTTCAGCATTCGATTCGTGGCCTCCGATGCGGCTGACAGATCCCTTAACGTGACAGCCACTTTGTCGCCCGCTGTTCCCACAGCCCAGCTAACTGTGCTTGGAGATGCACACGGAGGTTTGCTTTCACCCGACCGCTACCCGCCTTCGCTCCACTTTGAAAGGCCTTTTAACACGGATGCACGAAACATGCCAAGGAGCATCTCCGAGTTCTTTTCCCCTCCCCACCAACGCGCAGCCTCGGTTAGCGCGGAAGACGTGCATGACTTGTGTGCAGAAGCCCCGGGCTTGCCTAACTAGGTTATGTTTTCAGCTCCAGTTAAAGGAACTGTCAAAGGATTGACTGCTTCCCAGTCAAATCAACTCTAAGTAGCTGTGATGACATGACTAGAGCTTTATATATGTTATTAAACCTCATGAATCTCTAAGTAATTACCCTCTTTGGATATGTCTGGTCCCTTGTGTTGTCGGTGGCTTCACACCATCACTAATTAGGCTGAAGAAGCGTGTTTCATTCACCCTAGCTGGCATCCCTCAGTCTGAATTATCCCAATGATTTTACTTTCTGTTTGCCCACCTTTGTGGAATCACCTTATAAACTCATGAAATATTCAAAATATTTTTCCCTTTAATTTTTACTCAGATTGCTCCCTTGATCTGATTTTCTCTTTAATTTTTGGTAGCACACACAAAAAACTGTCTTAATTGACAGATAAATAGATTGGACATGCTTCTCTTAACAGCACACTTTTCCAAGAAATAAAGTATTTTCTTACTACAAATTTCAGGTTCATTTTAATTCCCTTAGCCTGTTGCAAACAAGCCGAAGGTAGTCAATCAAAGATAAGTTACTCAAACTTTGTAATTGCTTTGAATTAATTTCACCTCCATCATGTTTTTTAAATGTTTCTCAATTACGAAAATGCCAACCAAAATTTTTATTTGGAAAACTGCATCCTGAGTTTTTTCCTTCGTTTCTTGTGTCTTGATAGTATGATTGATATAGTCACTGGACAAATTTCATGATGTATGTAGCTGATGTCATGCATTTTGTGCTATTTTATCATATTTCCAAAATTGACAAGTTTTTTCTGGCAGGAAAGTAAGAAGGGGGCAGAAACGACAGTGAAGGAGTAGAAAGACCTCATGCCCCCATTTAAGTGCAAAGAATATGTAGATGTGGGGGCATTCCCTGTCCTTATCCCCCACCATTGAGTCTAGTCCTCTCTCACTCTCTGGGGCCCCCTGAGAAGGCCCCACAGTCCTGACTCTGCAGACCTGAGCTCAAGGCTGTGCCTCCTCTGCAGGTGTACCTGGCGGCAGGCACAGTGTATGGACTCGAAGGCCAGCTGAATGAGCTGGAAGATGCTGCCCGCTGCATCCACAGTGGCACTGGTGAGACCGAACTTGCCGATCTGGAGGACCAGGTGGCCACGGCTGCAGCCCAGGTCCACCATGCTGAGCTCCAGGTAAGAACTCTCCTCTCGGCCCAGATAGGGGACCACCTGGAAAAAGGAGAAGACACCCCATCTTCCACAAGAATCGTTTCAAAGCCTTTGTACTAATTAGTTCCTACCATTTTCAGCACACTTGAATGGATGTGGCCCTTCGGGGTAGAGCCCACCAAATCTTCCTTTTTTAAAGTTCAGCCTTGCTTTCCACAAATTATAACCTTGATAATAGATCAGACTTTTCTTTAAAACCTATGCCACTTTCCTCTTTGAAAAATCTCTGACCCATAAGCAAGTCTTCTTGCTACGTAGGTTCCCGTTCCACCCCAAGACCACCCTTCCAATGTTTATCACACTGTTGATTATTTAGTTAATGCCAGTTTTCCCCACGATGTACTAAAGGTTCTATGAGGATGGGATAGCTGTCTGGCTTAACACAGTAACCCCAGTGCCTAAGCACAGTACCCAACACAGGTTTGGCACTCAGTAAAAATGGAAAATAAAATAAAATAAAAATGAGATGAGTAAATAGATATGGGAAGTGTAGATTTCTCAGACCAGTATTGTACATGGTTTAGATACTGCTACTTCAGAACTGATCACTGTATTAACTATAATTTCGTGAAGATGCCTGTGTGCAGTTTTCATGGATAGTCCTTGGCCTCTGACTCAGAATCAGAATTGATTCTCAGACTGATCATCAAACTGGAGTCCCTGGAGATACACTCAGGGACCCATGAGAAATGCTGGTCTCTGCAGCATAAGCTCGGTGTAGACCACTGGTTCACTGATATTTCTATAACCCTGCAGCTTAAAACTGCAGAATTGGAGTCAATAGAAACACTTCTGGATAGGGCTGAAAATCTTCACCGATAATTATTTTTTAAATAAATATTTTTATTTTCAAGGAAAGCAGGCTTTTAGAGTCGAAAATCACAACCACCACTGACATCATTAAACACTCTTGAGAATGCAAGGGCTCCGATTCTCCGCTCTGTGGCTAGGAATGGCCTCATCACAGAAGGCCCCGTTGACTATTATCAGCAGGAGGGGCTGAAGAGCAAATCTCTTGAAATAAAAATCATTTTCCATAAATGGCACCCAACATTCAATCGATTTTTAGTCAAAGTTACGTAAAGATATAAAGTGGAATCAAATCATTTGTTTTCTGGGGGTGCATTTTGCCGTAAATATTTTTTGAATGGTTTAGCAAGAATAAATATTATTTGCGGGTGTTTCGGAAGGTTCTGTTGGAATAACTAGTTACTTCTGCTTCCAGATTTTTCTAGGCTTAAAGTATTGGCACCATATCTTATGACAGAAAATCCTGGAGTCCAAAATGCCTATTTTCCCATACGTTTGGATGTGCCTATTAATTTATTATTTATTTTAAAATATTACAATGATGGCATCAATAATACCTAATGTTCAGTGAGCCTTCCTTTGTGCCAGGACTTATACTGAGGATGCTGTCCACTGCGTCTTGCAGGGTCATCTCTGGGGGTGCTCCTGGGGGAAGCCTCTCTTAACTCTTTGTATCAGGAAAAGCTGTTCTTCTGAGTACTTACTTGGTCTTTATCTCGTGAACATAGAGTCCTACACAGATCTCTTTGCTTCAGCTCTCAGGAAACTCAGAGCTGAATTAGTCTTCTTCTTCTATCAAGTGTAGGAGTCATTGAGCATGCAGTCTTAGAAATAAAGTGGAATATAACTAGATGCTTGGATGGATGGATGGATGGATGGATGGATGGATGGATGGATGGATACTAGATAGATACATAGATACATAGATAGATAGATAGATAGATAGATAGATAGATAGATAGATAGACAGAAAGACAGATAGACAGACAAAATGTAGGCAAAATCAGCCCTCAGTAGTCTCCTTTCCTCTCTCTTTGTCCTCTGCCTATGGACTAAAACTTGAAAAATTAAACCCATTTCTGCTTATCCAAAGAAATCCCAAACACCAGTTCCTGGTAGTCAGCAAATCCGGAAGTCAGCAGCCTGCTCTGTTCCTCAGTGTTCCTGAGCCAGGCCCTCCAACGAAACTGCTTCTAGGAGCACATGTGGTCATCAAATCCACACCATCTGCATATGACAGATGAAAGTTTAGCCCGCGATCTTTCTCAGAGGCTTTTGCACAGTTTATTGAACTATAAACCAAAGAATGCAGCTCTCAGTGTGAAACCTGAGGAGTCAGAACAGGAAGGCGTCTGGGGGCCGGGAAGGGCAATGGCCGCGTGGTGGCCCCTTCTGGGGGCTGACTGCTGGGCAGTAGTGCTTGCGTTCTTTCTCCAGCTGCCACAGTCTCGGCCTTCACCTACCTCCTCTTCCTTTTCTGACGAGGACCGCCACTCCTCGCAATAGGGGAAGCGTCTCTCATATCTGCTGACTTGTCGGTCCCCTCTGCACGTCTCACAGCACCTATCTCAGGAGATTTTGTCTAAATGAGCTGTTGATAAATGAGAGCAGAATTAGAGTTTGTCTTGAGCATCTCCAAATAGTTAAGGGGTGGGGGAGGCAACGGAGACCTCGGGGTGACGTGCGTGCGTTGGCAGCTGGGCCTGCTTTCAGGCTACTTGTTCCACGGCCCAGCACCGCTCAGCCTGCACCATCTCAGCAGGACGGCTGTGGTCCCTACCTCCTCCCGCGACTCCGCCAGCCTTCTCCTGCCTCTTCCAGTGTCCCCCGTGCCAGCCTTGGCAAGTCCCCTGAGAATATGGCCAGAGCATGAGCCCTGGCATCAGTTCCAAAGTCCGCCCCAGACCAGCTGTGAGATGTCGGGTGTATTACTTGTCCCTCTGAGCCACGGTTTCCTCATCTGTAAAACCAGAGGATGGTACCTAACGGGATTACAAAGGAGTTCACGAATGAAGCGGGAATGATGTATGTATGTAAAGCACTTAGCATTCTGACAGCCTGTAGTAATGCCCTTGTCTGTGAACAGAGACTGTGTCTTCTTCATGCCTAGGACAGAAATGGACCAGCTCTTTCTGAGCTCCAAGTGGGCTCTTGCTCTCTATAGCTGCCTTAAGACACTGTTGGAAGGAAATCTGAGCTCCTTCCGACCTTTCGATGTTACAATCAGGGAAAATGATGCCCAGAGAGAGGACGGAGTTTCTCAAGGCCACTTGGCCTCTTAATAGAGGAAACCGACTTGAACCAGGGGTTGCTAGGCCTCCCTCCCGAGACCTGATGCTGTGCTTTTGCATTCGTGATGTCATGGCGGAATGAAGCAGGACCTATAAATCATACTTGCTTTTCAAAGCTCACATCAAGTGTTGCCTCCCAAGGAAGCCTTTCCGGACCACTCCACCCCTGTGCTGAGCCAGATGGCCCCGGGCCAGGGTTCCCATTACACCCTGGGCTTCCATTATCCCTAGGCGTACTCTGACATGAGTGGCATGCTCTAGAACTAGCAACTAGAAATTTACATTTAAAAAGAAGGGCCTGTGTTTAATTTTCTCACTATAGCATTAGATAGAGAAGTGCTTGGTAGAAGTTGAATGAATGAGCACACAGCAAAGCAGATTTATTCTTTATAGATTCGAAACACTTTTTAACAAAGATTTCCCCCTCCTGTGCTTCCTCCCTACCGATCCTGTCTGTTACATTAAGATTACTGATATCGAGAGCCGGATTTCAGCCCTGACTGTTGCAGGATTAAACATAGCTCCGTGTGGGCGCCTCACGCGAAAACGAGATCAGAAGCAAAGAAACCAGGTGCGTTTGTCCCTCACTCCCTCTGTGGGAATTTTGCACGGCCTGGAAATTTTAGAAGACAAAATATGTTTGGCTTCGAGAAGGTGTATTGATTGCTGTGTTCTGTTTGTAGGTCCAGACTATAGACACATCAAGGCAGCAGAGGAGGAAACTGCCTGCTCCACCGGTGAAAGGTATGCTTGATTACAACCACAAAGCCACCAAAGAATTGAGCCTGGCTCGTTCGCTTTGAGTAACTCAGTGATCTGAAGACCAGATCTAATGGCGCGTTCTCACCCGGAATTTGCTCTCGTGCTGAGTCTATCTTGACTTGGATCCCCTCAAGAAGCAGACCCTGGGACAAGGATGTGAGTGCAAGTAGTTTATTAGGGAGGTGATTCCAAGAAGCACTGGCAGGGGAAGACAGAGATGATCCAGGGAAGGAAATTAAGCCAACACGAGGTGCTATATACGGCTGGGAGCTTCTGGGAGACAGCACTGACTACGCCTCAGAGTTTCCTGCTCAGAGAGTGGGAAGATGAGGTAGTCAACTCTCATCCATCACTGGTTACAGGTTACTCCCGTGGGGACACTGACTCCCTGGTACTTCTGACTTGCCCCATGCATGGGCAACAGAGTGGTGGTGCTCAGAGTGAGCTAGAGTGGTGACTGTTGGGGTGATGTAGGCAGGGTGCCACAAGCATCTAACACAGTGCCCAACCTAGAAGGCCTTCCAGCAATGCCAGTTATGTCAACCTTATTCTGGACGTTTTCAATGAAGTTCCTGGATTTGGGAGCCACATGATGATGCCAAACTAGAAATTCAGATCTACAAATTAGAAAAGCACAAAGTCAGAAGATATATGTTTGAATCTTGGTTCCACCGTTCATTGTATAACAGACATTTATTGAATGCCGACTTTCTATACCACAAAAACCTAGACAATTAAAATTTATTACAGATCCACGATACCCTACTTGAAACCCTTGGGTCATTATGTGTTCCAGAATTTCTTGGATATTAGAAAGATAATAGGGTGTATATACTGTATATGTCATAACAGCCCCCCTTCATGGTGTCTGGGGCAGTGTCTGATAAACACATCAGTATCCTTGCAGGAAGGCATGGGAATGTTCACACTCTATAAGATGGACAAGGACTTTAAATGGCTGCACGTCAGTTCAAGTCAGGTTTTGCCATCAGAAATTTTGGCTACAAAGTTATAAATGTGTACAGTTTTTAGAGCCTTTTATATTGCAGAGTTGCAAATAAGAATTTATGGATTATATTGGATTATCTCCAAACTGCCTTTTCCCAGAAAGCCAGTAATAATGCCTTGATTTATTTGGTTCACCATAAAAATAAATACAAAATAAAGATTCCATAGTCAGACCTTTGGGCCAGAATGAGATTCCAAATCTAGAACAAAAATCTGGGTCATCTGGACACCTGGTCTGTCTTCCTTAGTGACTGGTCCAGCTCCTGGGTAACACTTATTCCTGTTCATTTCCTTTTAGCTGAAAACACTGAGGCATCTTCAGTGACCACTATGAAGACATTCAATCGCAACTTCATTCTCCAAGGCTCCTCGACAAACAAGACGAAAGAAAGTAAAAGCACCACCAAGGATGCGATGGTAAATGTCATCTCTGCCCTGATACCCGTCATTTTCACTGTAGACGGTACCTCCATTCTGTAGCTTCCCTATTAGAGCCCCAAGAAGCATCCTTCCTTCATGGCCTGTTGGTTGCGGGTGGTGGGGATCTAAAAGTGACAAACGCCAGGCCTGGAATTGCCCAACTCTTTGATAGGTGGATACATCCCCTCATCTGTATCTCCAGCTCCTTGTCGGAACCAGGTTTGGTATAAGAGAAATAAAAATGCATACACAGGAATGTAAGGTCTGGTGGAGGTATAAGATTTTGTATTCTGCTTTCGAATTATATTTACCCTTCCTTAAATTTCCTGTCAGCCATTAATTACTTGTTGTGCTCCCGGAAAAAAAAAAAAAAGTCAGCAGCTGCCCCTATGTGAGGCAAAGCAAGGACAGAAGATAATTTCCACGAACTCTAGAGATCATACAGGATCGTTTGCCTAAACACCACCACGTGCTTCGAGATGGTGGCAAATCTCGATGCTGCCTATGTGGGAGATGATGATCCAGCTAAAATGCCTCAGCGGTGCCATTGTGCCAAAGACAGATGATGTCTGGGGCGACAAGACTGAAGCGAGGATAAATGGGTTCTGGTGCTTTTCATGCATCGCCTGTCTCTCCCTTCCCCCTCCTCTTTCTCATTGTCCCTGTCTCCTCAGCGAAAAAGCACCAGGTGATGGCATGACGGTGGGCTTGCCGCTTTGAATTACAAACGACACAGCTATTAGACACCAGGAGACAACCGTGCTGTGCGTTGCCTCTCCTTCACTGGTCAGCCATCACCCCTGACCTTTCAAAGTCCAGTTACCTTGCTCCTGGCCATTACTTCGAAGAGCTAAAAAGATTCATTATTACACTGAAAGGGCAGATCGCTAGGGCCAGAGAGGGAACCTATCGTAAATCAGATAGTTAGAAATAAATTACCTTTCATAGAGCTAGACCATAGATGGGAGGTTGCCAGGGGCTGTGGGGACGGGGAATAGGAACAAACTGCTCAGCGGGTAAAAGGTCTTACTTTACAGCGATGGGAATGGTTTGAAACTAGACAGGGGTGGTGGTTGCACAACTTTGTGGACACACTAAACGTCACCAGCTCGTTCACTCTAAAATGGTTATTTTTATGTTATGCGAATATCGCTTCAATAAGTTATTTTTAAAATTACCTTTAAATAACACAGAGTGGTTAAAAATGAAAGAATAGACAATATTTATTTAAGAAATGCAAACAAAAAAAGGACAGAAATATTACTTTCGAACAAAGTAGAATTCCATACAAGAGCATTTAGAGAAGATAAGGGAGGATGTTTTAATTTTGATAAAATAAAATAGTCACTCATGAGCCTTTCTTGATTTGGCAAACGAGAGAGCAATACAGTTCATTGTGCCACGGTTGGTGACTTCAAAATTCCCTTAATTAAGAAATTTAACTTTATACTTTACAGAGGATTGTTTTTCTTTCCAACCGTCAATGGACCATTTATAAAAACTGATTTTACACCAGCTACAAAGGAAACCTCAATAAATTCCAAAAAATTGAAAGTCTAAAGCTACCTTCTGTGACCCCAATGCCAAAAATAATCGAGAATGGCACATCGTTCAGTGGAGCTTTCTGAGATGACGGAAGTGTTCTTTGCCTGCCGTACCCGGTGTGGTAGCCTAGGTGGCTACTGCCTTAGAGGAACTGACTTTTAAGTTTTTATTTAATTTTAATTAATCTAACTGTAAACAGCCACATGTATTAGAGAGGGCAAATCTAGAAGATTAGAACAAAAGTTAAAGAGAAACCCTACTTGGACTTATAAAGTACGTGCACCCACATACACAACTACACGTAGATACAAACACATACACCTGCATACGCTCGCACACACGTTTCCAAGGAACTATGAATTAAAGAGAAAAGCAAATCCATAGAGCGTTTAGAAAATGAAAACATTACATATATCAAAACATATGGGACACATATAAAACATGTAAAACTACAGAGTCAAATTCATACTATTAAATATTTTCTTTGTTATTAAAGAAAAAAGAAAAACTAATGAACTAAACATTGAATTCCAGACATCAAAGATAAATGCAGAAAACAATTAATTAAAACCAGAAAACTACAGACATGATGATAAATCTAAGAGTTTGTTCTTTGGAAAAATAGAAAATAGAAAAATTTTGTAAGCCAAGTCAAGAAAAAATAAGTAAAATCAAAATAAGAGATTATAATAGAGATACAAATTTTTTAATTTAAATATAGTGTGAAAAAAGTCTTAAGTCTTAATTCTAATAAAATCAGAATCAAATCAAGATGTTAGTAAAAAATGTCTTAAGAAATAAAATTCTAAAATTTATTAAACCTTCAAAGAAAGATTCTCGGCCTTTTGAACTCCGCTTCTCTTGCTCAGGCCTGCTTCCACTTCTGGAAGTATACCTTCCCTTCTAATAAAACTTTTCTACTGTAAAAAAAAAAAAGATTCCTAGCCAAGTGGATTTGTTGATAAAATTTTCAGGAACGATTAGTTCCCATGTAATATAAAATATTTCAGAACATTAAAAAAAATAGAAAACTAAAAGATTCATGTGATGAAGCTACTAAAATGCCAGCTACCAGAGCCTGCCATGGCTGGTAATTGTGCACACATGCTCCATTCCACTCACACACCCATGCACGTCCAGACACGCACAGACCACACACCAATTGTGCTGCTTCAGAGGAATAAATAAAATAAAATATTAGCAAATTAAACACAGCAGTACATTAAATAATAAATGACCGGGTATATTTTATAAGAATGCAAGAATACCTTTAATATCGAGATACTGATTAATAAATCATATCAGTAGTTCAATACAGAAAGCCATTTCTCAAATTAATTTATAGTTTAATCTAATTCTCATAAAAACCTCAGTGGGATTTTTTTTCAAGTTCACATAAGAATAAATCAGAAAGAAGAGACAAAAGCATTTTGCAAAGTTTAACTGACTTTCCTGCCAGATTTTCAAACAAATTAAAAGCTGTAAAGAAATTGATGATTAATGGAATAGAATAGAAAGCTCAGATACAGATACAGGTCCATATGAAAATGTGTTACATGACTTTAAAGCATTAGGAATTTGAGAAACAGTATAAATTATTTTAAAAAATAAAAACAAAACTGTGCTTGGGAAACCAGCGGGGTGGGGGGTGGGGAGTTGGTATTGGAAGGGCATCAATTTGCCTTATTCTATGTACTAAAATAAATTTCAGATGGATTAAGATGCACATGTAAAAAATGCATCACTTTTTAAACATTGTGAAATATTTGACTAGTCAATGAGCATGAATACCCTTTATGATATATAAAAGAAAGTGGTGGACGTTTTTAATTGCCTGTCCTCGCTTTTGCCGAGAGGCTGATGACTCTGTGCTCATTGTCTCACCCAGGAGCCCACCCTGGAGTCTGCTGTGATGTATTAGCACCATGGAACTCCACTGCCAGTGACCCACTGCCTCCGCCCCACACGACAGTGCCTTGACCCAACAGCCATTGAATACTGTACGGATTTCCACGTGAGGAGAGGGTCTGGGGAGGCCACCGTGCGCAGGGCTGTCCTGATGCCTCACCTAGAAAGCGTCCTAGACATCAGCATTGTGGTCTTGGCCACTCTCTGCCTTAGGCTCCCCGGGGAATCTGCGACAGAAAACCAAGACGCTGGCTTACAACAGCAGAGCTTCGCTGCTGTGTGTCATCGTCACGATCTTTTGGGTATTTTTTTTTAACCCTTCGATTTAATTAGAATTACATGAAACAGTTTGTCCAAAGGAAAATTGTTGGGGTGGGGGGATGGTAGAGGAAAGGGAGATGGGCATTATCATTTAATTCATAATCAGTTCTTATTAATCTTGCGAATGCTGAGGAGAGAAGAGAAAAATGCCCCTATAGTGAGCACTAGGGACTCAAATCTGAGGAGTGCTCGGCCATCAAAGGTGCAGGTCTCCCTGCAGCCACTTCCTTCCTGCTAAACACCCACCTGTCATTCTGATTGCTTTGCAATCACAAGCCACAGACTGTGAAGCTCTGACTCACCCATGCCATGCCCAGATCTGTCTGAAACAATGGCTCGTGGAGAATTTAGGTTCCTCCTTGGACTGACTGAGACTTTCCCCACTCTGAAGGGGAGAAGGACCTGAGGAAGCCCACCACTGGCCTAACTTAAGGTACCATCCGGAATCAACGTGATGTGGTTTAGCAATGACGCATCTAAATAAGGTTTGGGTAAACGGATTATCTCAGACTATGACCACATGAGAAAATGATGTCCTCCAAAGTTTATTTCCCAGTAAATATTCAGGAAAGGTAGTAAAATGACCTTAAAGACAAAAATGGTTAAAATAGCCTTAGAAAACATACAGGTATGAAAAAAGCAGGGACAAACTGTGAAGTTAATGGACAGAAGAGTTGACACTACATCCAGGTTTCTGGTCTCAAATGCATGTCTATTTAGAGTGTGTTTATAAAAGCAAATGGAACTGGAATTTCACTCAATTAATCGAGCATTTGCAACCTTTTTTATTTGCTCCTGATATATTCTGAGTCTGGCAGGCAAGGGCATAGTATGACTGATGTTTATTTATTCTCATTTTAATCCTTAGAGCAACCCTATTTAGTAGGTATCCCCATTTTTCAGATCTGGAAACTGAGGGCCAGAGAGATTAATTTGCCAAAGTCACACCTTTAAGCCAAGTGTAATTAGAATGGCTCGCAAGAGCCTCACTGTGTGTTGATTTCAACTTCTGCCTTCTTTCGCTGCAAGGCACATTCTCAGACCTCGTTCGCTGCTGAAATGTGTGTGATGATCCTTTCCTGAGGGAGGTCTGCCTATCTTCCAATACTACTTCTTGCTGATGCCGTGTGCGTGTTGACTAACAGAAACGACGCCTTTGAAACAAAGTAAACCTTTGGCTTTTTGTTCTGTTGGTGTGATTCAAAGCAAACAAATATAAATTGGAAAAACACAACAACAACTACAAAAAGATCTGAGTTCCAAATAGAATGGTTCCTTGAAGAGGCATGAGAAGCAACTATTGTGTTACAGTGTTAAAATAATCAGTTTTCTTTGACAAAAACGTGTACTGTGTAAGCCTTGCAAAAACAAAACAAAACAAAACAAAACAGAAGACGCCTGCTCTATGGCATTTGAATTTTTACAGAGGTTTCCTTGTGCCAAATAAGTGCAAAGATTTAATTTACTATTAAAAACCATAAGCATATATGTTATAGTTCCAGAAGAATTATTTTGTCATCAAGTGATTTTGATCTTCAGTGTCAATATTTATATTTAGATTAATTTTTATAAATGAAAATATTTTAATGGTTTAAGAAAAATGAGGACAATAGGACCATATCTTTGATGACTTCTGAAAGTTATGCTTGCCTTCATGTTATATGCACATTGCCAAGAATCACTGTCAAGAGAAATGATAAAGAAGTAAAAGTCATTTACGAAAATAACGTTCGTGGGTGTGTGGCTCTTGGTTTTTGTTTGTTTTTTGGTAAGGGAAGACTGGAAGTGAAGAGGGGTTAGGGAAAGAAGTCATGGTTAGTCACTGGAGGGACCACGATTCAAAGCCACTCTTGCCCCTCACCCTATGGCCCTTCCAGTCACCTCTCCATTGCTGGTTCTCCTGAGAACAAAATTTCTAAGTGATCGCCTCGACTGAGTTGTCACTCAGCTAAGACCAGCAGTTCTCAAAGCCGGGGGCGGTGTGATTTTGTCTCTTAGGGAACATTTTTGATTGTCGCAGCAATGCACAGGACAGCCCCCCACAACAGATTATCGAACCCACAATGTCAGTGGTGCCAAGGTTGAGAACCTGGGTTAGACCCTGGAGGTAAGCCTGGGCCTCCGCGGAGAAGCCCCCGCCAATCTCTGCAGGGACGTGCAGCTGAGCAGGAAGCAAGACGGGGACTCTCCCAGCCTTGCACAGGCTCAGGGCAGTCGTTTCTCCTCTCAGTCT
>NW_011888816.1:4361041-4365303 GCF_000151845.1 Pteropus vampyrus | reverse complement strand
AGCAATGCACAGGACAGCCCCCCACAACAGATTATCGAACCCACAATGTCAGTGGTGCCAAGGTTGAGAACCTGGGTTAGACCCTGGAGGTAAACCCGGGCCTCCGCGGAGAAGCCCCCACCAATCTCTGCAGGGACGTGCAGCTGAGCAGGAAGCAAGACGGGGACTCTCCCAGCCTTGCACAGGCTCAGGGCAGTCGTTTCTCCTCTCAGTCTGGCCTGCCCAGGATACTGAAGCCAGACACTGGCCCCCGCCATCCCCAAATAGGAATAGGATCCCTCCTCTAACCTGAAATGAATGAATGAATGAATGAATGAAGACACTGATTGAAACCAAGAGCCATCTCTCCCTGGTGGTCTAACGCAGTGATCCTCAACTTGAGTGGGCATCGGAATCACCTGTTAAAACACAGATTCATGGGAGCAATCCAATCATCCCCAGTCGTCAGTCTACCTTTCTCTACACTACCGTTAATGTGCCAGGCACGATAATGCTTGCCAACCACTAATGACGAGCTCACATTTAGATTGACAGGACATCTCAGATGTGGGAGACACGGAGGACAATATCAGTAGACCCATCTGAAATCCTCTCCAGGCAGCGTTTCCCACCAAAATTGCTGATTTCTCCACCCTCCCACCCACACCCCCCAACCCACAAGAAATCAAGACATGTAAGACAGTGAAGAGGGCCCAGTCACACGTAAAGTACCTGAGCATTCAGCTTCTCTACCCCAGAAGCCGCAAAAGTATGTGTTGAGCAGCCAATCTGCATTAACAATCTGAATATTCAAGAGAATCAATTTGAGTCAGTAAATTTAGTATCAAGAGTGATGGGCAGCTATACTCAGAAAATGTACAGCTCTGCTTGCTTCTAAGTAAATAGTAACAGTATAAAGATAATATTTTCTCTTAAGTGCTTGATTTGCTGTGACAAAAAGAAAAATGTGATTGAGCATTCAAAGCATTTGAAAGCTGCCAGAAAAAAACTAGGCTCCAAGACTCCCCATTTCCTGGCTTTGTGGCCCATCACCTCATGTGTAAAATGAGGCCACAGAAATCTTTGTGGTGCTGTGAAAGCTAAATCAGATAACATATGAAAAAACTCTCAGCAGAAGGCTTGGTAACTATAGGTGCTCAATGTTGGTTTCTTATCCTTTTAGGATAAAAAAAAAAAAATCAAATGTTCACACCACAATTTATGCAAAATGCTGTGCCTCCATTTTTCTACTCATAGTAGGAGATTATTCTGCAAATATTCACTCCCTTTACACCCCCAACTCTGGGAGGAGTATACTACTCCGCCCCACTGAGGCTGGGTTTGGCCATGTGATTTGCCTCGTGGTTGGTGGACCCTACGTCTCTGTCTTAGTCTGTTCAGGCTGCTGTAACAAAATACCAGAGACTGGGTAGCTGAAAAACCATAGAAATCTATTTCTCACAGTTCTGGACGTTGCAAGTCCAAGATCAGGGTGCCGATACGCTGGGTTCTGGGAAAAGCTGTTGCAGAGTGCCCACTTACACTGTACACGGTGGGAGGGGACAAGGGTCCTCTCTGGAGCCCCTTTTAAAAGGGCGCTTATTCCAGTCATGAGGGAGGGGCCACCTCCCAAAGGCCCCACCTCCTATCCCCATCACCTTAGGGGTTAGGTTTCAACATAAGAATTTAGGAAGGACACAGACATTCCAACCACAGCATTCTCTACCCCTTAGTTTGGGTTTGGCCTTGTGACTTGCTTTGGCTAATGAGGTATTAGCAAAAGGGTTATATACGGGGCTTGAAATATGTTGATGAAGTTGGGTTTGTCCACTCACATTTTGCCATCCACTGTGAGAGCATACCACAGGCAGCCCTCTGGTCCAAGGAACAGACCCAGACCCAAGCTGCAGCTTGCAGCCAAGTTCAGTGAGCCCAGGTAAGATCAGCAGAGCCACCCAGTCAACCTGTAGATATATGAACAAGAACAAATCATTGCTCTTTTAAACCACTGAGTTTTGGATTGTTCGTTATGCAGCAATGGCTAACTGATACACTACCTGAAAAATTAGTTGTATCACCTTAGTTTAATCCTTGTGTTAAAGATGAAATGAAGATTAGTGACTATCTAAAAGTAAACTCACATTATCAGTATCAAGGGTGTATAAGCAAACATCGAGCTTCTTGTTTTGACATTCCACAATTTATGTATGAAATTTTGGTTACATTTTTAGGAGGATATCTATCTATCATCATTCTGTCTATCTATCTATCTATCTATCTATCTATCTATCTATCTATCTATCTATCTATCTATTCCAATGTATGTACATGTTGCTCTTTCACAAAGGGTCGTCTCTTCACTGAAATTTTTGATAAAATTTTAAAGCATAGGAGACATTTGGTACAGTCCTTTAAAAATAACTTCTCGCACAACAGCCGCTTTATTTTCTCCCGAGAGAAATATTTTCCATACAAAATTTGCATTTTACAGAACAGTTGGTTGCATGAGCCTTCTGTCTCTGCAACTGAGTTATAATGATGATAAAGTGCAGGTAAACAGAGTTGCATTTTAAAGAGCTTTCTAGGGGCTGACATCTTTTAATATCCACTCCAAACACTGGAAACCTCAAAAAATTTATCTAAAAGAATCCAGTTTGGTAGAATTGAATCCTAAAATATAGAAAAAAAATGTGTTTTGTGTCAAAGTTGTCATATTTGATAAAGATGAAGGACTGAAGGCAGTACTTCCCGAAGTTTAATGTGCAAACAGATTCTGATAGAGCGGAGTTGGAACGCAGCCCACCACCCTGCCTTTCTGACAAGCTACCAGGTGATGCCAAAGCTGCTGGCCACAGTTTGAGTAGCAAGGTTCAACACAGTCCCTCGGAGAGTGCCCGGCAGGATTTAGGCCCAGTTACTTGTAATAGTAACCTGTTCATTGGTGCCTCTTCTGACTGTCCTTGCAATCAGAGAAAAGATGGGTCATGTCTGGGCACATGAGCTATGTTCAGGGAAGTCTGTGAAAAGAGCGAACATCTCTGTGCCTTTCCTGGCTTGTCAGTGATGGTAGGAAGGGGCAATGGCATCCAAGAACTCTGTGTTAACTCCTTCTCAGCCCAGAGACAGTGTTACAAGAGGCCTGGCTAGACTAAGCCAAAGTTGCTGGTGTCTCATGGGAGCCACGGGTCGTGAGTGTCTGTGGATGCAGGGGCTGTGACTGGACTCTGGGGAGCAGGTGCTTAAACCATTATTGCCACCTGGGGTTGCCCCACCCTCGTTAGAAAAGGGGCAAGAGTGAAACAATTTTGGGGGGGAGCCTCCTACTCTTCCATTTTGGTGTTAAGCATACTCTTATACACTTCAGTGTAGGGGGATGCTCCCACTGAACCCCAGGGTGGGCATGAGAGGACTGCTCCCCTGTTGTACGGTTCAGTTCAGTCACATGGGCATGGAGTAACCACAACCCAGAGCCAGACCACCATGCCACCCCGCATGAACTTAATTTGTTTCAAGTACCTGCTCTGTTCCAGGCTCCATGTGGGACAAATGGAACCTGGTTTCTTAAGAAGCTTTCAGGTCAGTGCAGGAGAAAGACATGCAACCACGTGCATGCACTGCTGCAGGGGTGTCTTCACTTGGGTGTTCCTCTACGCCGACTCTGTGTCGAGTAGTTCACTTGGGGTGACCCCAGGATACATGCTGAGGGAGGGGAAACACGAGAGAATGGAGGGAGGAAAAGTCAGAAAAGAGGCACCAATGAGCAGGTTACCACTATAGAAAACTGGACCTAAATCCTGTAGAAGAGTGGAGAGGAGGGAGGGAAGGGGCGGAAAGGCCCCGGTTCCCGCCAGGGTTGCTGGGGCAGTGGCAGCTCCATTAGCTGAGACAGTGGACTAGACATGGAAAACAGTAGTACTTTGTTTTGCTGTCAAGTTTGCTCGGATTTTCGTTTGAACCGATTCTGCAACCTCCACACTATTTCATTAGCTACCCTGAAAGGCACCTAAAATGATAGCTCTGAGTAACTAAAAGAGGTCACTCAGGCACTGGTTTCACCATTTCCCCCACTATTTGTGACTCAGCACCCTGACTGCACATCAGGGTGACTTAGTTGATGGCCAACAATTTACATTTTCCCAACATCCTAGCTCATGCGTGAAAACAAATCTCAATCCATCTGTTTTTTCCGCTAATGGTCAGTGATGTCCCCATAGCTAATTACAGCAATTACATAGACCATAATGTGTTTCCTTGGAAAAGCCAGATTTGTTTTTTTGTGATTG
>NW_011888816.1:4354217-4360991 GCF_000151845.1 Pteropus vampyrus | reverse complement strand
AGTACTTTGTTTTGCTGTCAAGTTTGCTCGGATTTTCGTTTGAACCGATTCTGCAACCTCCACACTATTTCATTAGCTACCCTGAAAGGCACCTAAAATGATAGCTCTGAGTAACTAAAAGAGGTCACTCAGGCACTGGTTTCACCATTTCCCCCACTATTTGTGACTCAGCACCCTGACTGCACATCAGGGTGACTTAGTTGATGGCCAACAATTTACATTTTCCCAACATCCTAGCTCATGCGTGAAAACAAATCTCAATCCATCTGTTTTTTCCGCTAATGGTCAGTGATGTCCCCATAGCTAATTACAGCAATTACATAGACCATAATGTGTTTCCTTGGAAAAGCCAGATTTGTTTTTTTGTGATTGGGTAGTTTTGACAAATATACACCCATGTCTAAGAGAGTGAAGGTCTTCCCTTTTTTATCATTTATTTAAAAAAAAAAAAGCCACCAGAAATCCTTTTCTGCAGCTACAATGAAAAATGCTATGAGAATATTGTTTTTTATATTGCCTGGGGTATTTTATTTTTAATTTTGGAATTATACTCTAAGAAGCAATGACATTGCCCTCCAAACTCATTGCTACTACTGACAGCTCTGCAAATTCTTGTGTTTCGGTTGAGGCACATTATTATTATTAAAGAGGTCTAATATTCGAAGGTAATTAAGGTGAGCTAAACTAAAGAGTAGATTTTCTTTTATTTATTCTGTTTTCTAACTATGTTGTACACATGAAACACTAATATTGGATGTCAACTATAATTGAAAATTTTTTTAAAAACCTGTTTTCTCACCCTCTCCTTATTCTACCCATTTCTCAAAGATGCTTTTGATACAGAATAACTTCCTCTCCATCTTTAATTTTTTTAGTTCAAGGGAAAATTCTAATGCATTTCCTTTTTGCTGATAGCTTAATGTAAACAAAATGGAAATGACCTGAGACCCTCCCTGGTCTCATGAATGTCTGAAAATAGCTACCTCCTCTACCTCAACTCCATGCCCCTCATCCTGACACCATGATGCCACTGAATGCAACCACGAGGTTGCTAGGCCACCGGACACAACTGTCCTCTGCTGGTGACCATCATGCCTAACTCAGCCTCCAAGATGCACCATCTCCTGATTTTCCTTCTGTTTGAAACATTGCACTGGCACAATTTGGGTAGACAGGGAGCCAGCAAAAGAGTTGGAAATAGTGTGACCGATGACACGGGAAAAGCCAAGAGAGAGTGATGTCATAGAAGCCGGGAGAACAAAGGAGAAGTCCATGAATGCTGTGAAGAGGGTCAAGTGGGATAAAAACAGTGAAATGGCATTGGATTGGCAATATGGAGGGCAAAAAAACTTGGACAAGAATGGTCTCAGCGTGGCAGTGGAGATGGAGACCTGTCTGGAGGGCCTGATGGGGAATGGGTCACGAGAAAGTGGAGAGAGAATGACCCTAGGCAGCTCTTCGGAAGAACAGAGAAGTGGGTCCTGGTGAGAAAAGAAAATAAGGCCGAGGGAGGTTTTTGTTTTTGTCTTTTTAAGATAAAGATGCTAGAGAATATCTGCATCCGGCTGGAACTGATACTACGAGAGAGAGCGGACAGGGAGGGAGAATATAAACGCAAGAGAAAGAAGAGGATGCTTCCGGGAGCAACATCCTCGAGAGGACAGAAGAGGAAAACAGAGATAATTCATCCATTTTAACAAGCGGCAAGGCAGAGAGCAGAGGTACAAATGCAGGGAGATTTGGAATTTGGTGTCTGGATGCAATTTGTTCCCACCCGATTGCTTCAATTTTCTCCCTTAAGTATGAGCAAGGTCGTCAGCTGAGAATGAACACAGGGGAAGAAACTGGGTTTTGAGAACAGAGAAGATGTATGAAATCATCACTGTAGAGTGAGAAAAAGAACATCGCAGGAAGAGCAGGAAGCCGTGCAGTGCTGCTGACTGTCCATTCGAGATCTGTGGTCCAGAATTTAAAACGAGGCTGGCTAAGGAAAATAACAAGGTCGCATGTCAAGCACTTAGCCCTGACCTGGTACACAGTGCACACTCAGTAAACGCAAGCTATTACTATTGTGCCACATGAATATTTCTTTGTTTGCTTAGATGAGATCTAATCCTGTCAAAAAAGAAATGAAATCTTGGGTGAGATTGTTTTATCAGCATTGTAAATCCATTAAATACAATGTTTGCCAGAAAGGCATATGATTAAATTTGTGTTGAAAACGTAGACCCTGTGGCCTAAGCAGCTGACAAAACATGAGGATGACGTCAATAAGATCTTATGAGGACACGGTGCCACAGGTTTGCATGTCAATGTGGCCGTCCCCAGAGCTTCGTGCAGCCCTGTAGTGTAAGGGCATGGTTGGTCTGGGATTCCATACCCAGGTGGGGAGACGATAATATGGGTATAAGTGAGTAACAGAATCGATTGAGTAGCCCTTATATTAAAGTGAGCTAAGAAAAGAATTCAGGGAAGCTATTATTACACCGAAAATATCAGCATAAAAACTTGAACTTGGAAAGGTCACTCATCTCTCCTTGAAATAAGAAGCAACCACCTCCCGTGTCATCCCACTTCCCAAAATTGCATGAGATAAAATAAGATGCAGCTTCAACTTCCACACGGTAGTCCTTGGCCTTCCTCTTGTTAGGGGGAAAAAAAAGAGATAGTACCCTTGGAGAACAGAATCAAGTGATTGATTAAAATCATTTTTTTTTTTTTCATTTTGTCGAGATGACCATACAGCTGTGTCCTTTAATGTCATTGTATTGGAGAATGGGGGGAAGGGGGGTCAGTCTCTTCAACCTGGTAGTACGTCATGTCTGTAACCAGACATTAAAGCCTTAATGAAACGATACTGTGCAGTTTTCCAAATGGGTATCATCAGTATCCCTTTCCCGAGGGCTTTTTTTGAAGGTAGCTGACTTAGGACTTGGATGTCTGCCTTTCTTTTCTGTTCTGTCAAGAGGGCTCATCTCTTCCATCTGAAACATGCAAGCTCTCCACCCTTCTACTCCAGTGTCACCAAGTCTCCATTCCACTTCCCAGCACCCCAAGGAACCTCCAACCTTACTGACTACAAGGCAACTCCCGGGAGTGGTCTCGGTTGTATTTGTGTTGCAAAAGCCTGTCATTTTGATGTGTTAATGGCTTGGGGTGTGGAGGGTTCCTCAGCCCCTGGCTGGTGAACAATTCTGTTTCTGCGAAATGGCAAATCCTATCTTTAAATCCTTATATATCAAATTCTAAATCTTTTACTACAATTATAACATACTTATGATCAATTATCCTAGCATTTCTGGGTTAATATTCTTATGATATAATGCTGAACTGATATGCTAATATTTAATATACTGATAGTGAATAAGAGAAACTCATTTTTACTTTTTTTCTTACGTTTTATTGCGATATAATTCATATTATCATACAATTCATCCATTTAAAGTATAGAATTCAATGACTTTTATAGATTTGTGTAACCATCCCCATAATCAATTTTAGAACATTTTCATCACCCAAAAAAGAAACCACATACTCATTAGCAGTAACTACCCACTTCTCCTCAAATACACCCCCAACCCTAGGAAACCGCTAACCTGCTTTCTGTCTCTACAGATTGGTCAGTTCTGGACAATTGACATAAATGGAATCATACAATATGTGGTCTTTTGTGCCTGGCTTCTTTCACTTAGCACGTTTTCAAAGTTCATCCACGTTATAGCACATGTCATTCATTTTATAGCTAAATAATATTCCATGGTATGGATCCATCAAAATGTATATTCATTCATCAGCTGATGGACATTTGGGTGGTTTCTGCTTTTTGGTTATTATGAATAATGCTGTCATGAACATTCCTGTACAAATTTTTGTGAGTATATAGGTTTTCAAATACTTTAGAGGGGGATAGGTGGGTCACATAATGCACCTGTTTAACCTTTTGAGGCACTGCCAGACTGTTTTCTAATAGGGTTTCAGCATTTTACATTCCTACAGCAGTGTATCAAAGTTCCCATTTCTCATCAATACTTATTTTTTTTTTATGGTAGCCATCCTAGGTGGACATAAAGTGGCATCTCATTTTGGTTTTCATTTGCATCTCCCTGATGGCTAATGATTTTGAGCATCTTTTCACGTGCTCATTGGCCATTTGTTTATCTTCTTTGGAAAAATATCTATTCAAATCCTTTCCCATTTTTTAATTGTGTTTTTTATTATTGAGTTATGAGTTCTTTATGTATTCTGGACCCAACTCTCTTACCAGATACATAATTTGCAAATTTTCTCCCATTCTGTGGGTTGTTTCTCTTTCTTGATGGTGTTCTTTCAAATACAAAAGTTTTTAAATTTGATGAAGTCCAATTTATTGATTTTTTGTTATTTGTGCTTTTGGTGTCATATTTAAGAAGCCATTGTCTAATCCGAGGCCACAAAGATTCACACCTGTGTCAGGTATTGGTATTGCATTGGGTATCGTGTTGAATCTGTAGATCAGTTTGGGGAACATCACCATCTTGAGTCTTCTGATCTATGAACATGAGATGTCTTTCCATTTATTTAATTTCTTTCAGGAATGTTATCTAAAGAGTATAAGTTTTACACTGATTTTGTTAAATTTGTTATTTTATTATTTTTGATGCTATTTTAAACTTTCTTTCATATCATCTTTGCTTTTATAAGTTGGGAAGCTTTCCTTCTTTTATTATGCTTTGGAACATTTTATATAACATGGGATTTTTTATGTAAAACTATTTAGGCTAGGTTCCTTTTTTAGGAAAAGATATTTTCCTACCTTCTATCTTCTTGTAAATCAATTATAGAAACTTATGAAAATCATACTTTGAATCCAGATTTTCAAATTGATTCCTATTCTCGTAACTATTTTAAAAGTCCTCTGTATCTAGTTATGTCTCTTCCTGATTATCAAGGTTATCTTTTTGAGCCTTCTCCCTTTCTCTTGATCACAACTGCCACAGGTTCATCCATTTTAAGTTTTTTAAAAGAACAAAATTTGGTTTCATATTAATAATTTATATTGATCATTATTCTTGTTTTTCCTAACTTATTCACTTTTGCTTTTCTGTTTATTTTTTCCTCATATTTTGGGACTTTTTTTCCTAGCTTTTGAGTTCAAAAATAGTCCATTTATTTTCCATATTTTCTCATAAGTACAAGTAATGCTACACATTTCCCCCCCGATGCTGCTTTGGCTACATTCCCTATATTTGGATATATATTGCTTTCTTTCTAAAACTAATTTCTTAATAATTTATAATTTCAATTTTGATTTCCTATCTAATCAAGAATTAGATGAATATGCTTTTTAAAAATTCCAAATAGTTTGTTTTAGTTAACTTATTTGTTAATAACTAATTTATTGAATATTGGTCAGAGAATATACCCTATAGATTCCTACATTTTAAGTTTTGTGTTCTTCTTTAAGAAATAGCACATAATAGGATTTTTGTAAACCTGTCATAAGTGTTTGAACAAATAACTGGTATGCTTTGCATTGGGTATAAAGTTTTACATAGGTCTATTGGGCCAAGTGAGTTCATTGTATTACTAAAAATACTTCTATCTTTACTTAATTTATGTTTACTTGTCTATTTCTGAAACAGATGCATTACTATATCTCATTCTGACTGCAAATTTGTCCATTCCTCCATATTTTTATGTGCATTTTGTGGAGTCGTTAAGAAAAAAGTTTATAACTCATTTTCTTGGTTTAATATAACTATGATCTACATGAACTATTCTTTATCTGGTTTAATATGATTCTCAATTCATTTTTTTCTGATAATATTGTTCCATCCTATTTTCCAATTAGCAGTTACATGCAATAACTTTTTCAATCTGTCATTTGACCTTAAATGTGTCATAAATAGCATCTAGATGAACCATTTTGTTTGAAACCAAAGAGGTTGCCTTTTAATAGAAAAATATGACATTCACACTTCTATGATTACTGAATTATGTACTTTTTACTTCTTTATTATGATTTAATGTTTTTAAATTACTATATGATTTCTTGTTACTCTTTTATCCCTCTTCCCTTTAGTTGGGTTGAAACATGCATGGAATTTCTGTTCTTCTAGAAATTACCCATAAAATTTTTCACCCTCATTACATATCAATATAATTTAGACATAATCGCAATTTTTACTGATTTCTTCATGCCTGTCTTTCATCTTACATCTTTCTCCTCGGGTTTTTAATATTTCTGGAGTATGTCATCAATACTGTGAGAGTAAACTTTCTGAGTCCGTGAATGTTTTGTAAATGCTTGTATTCTGCCTTCCATCTTGCATACTATTTTGCATAAATATAAAATTTCAGACTAAAAATCTTGCACCTTGTTTTGTCTACATATAGAATTTCAGGTTCAAATATCAGAATTTTGAAGATGTCCCATGATCCTCAGGAATCCAGTGGAGCCAGTGTTTAAGCCTGCAGTTTCCTCTATCAATTAGTTTACATCTGTCCTTTCCTTCAGGAGGAAGGAAATACCTGATCCACTGATGGCACATCTTTTTGTCCCAGGCTGAATTTATTCTTCCAAAAAATGTATCTTTTCTGATATTGTTAGGGACTTTTTGATAATGAAGATGCTGAGTTAATCATCTTCAGCCAGTGACTATTCTCTGCTCTTTAAAGACAGTGTAACCCTTTATAACCAGTTACATTAATGACCTATCATTCAAGTTCCCACTGTAATTAAGTAGGTTTCTGGGGACATGATTTTACTTTTGACGTATGTAAATATTCTTAATA
>NW_011888816.1:4349387-4354167 GCF_000151845.1 Pteropus vampyrus | reverse complement strand
CATCAATACTGTGAGAGTAAACTTTCTGAGTCCGTGAATGTTTTGTAAATGCTTGTATTCTGCCTTCCATCTTGCATACTATTTTGCATAAATATAAAATTTCAGACTAAAAATCTTGCACCTTGTTTTGTCTACATATAGAATTTCAGGTTCAAATATCAGAATTTTGAAGATGTCCCATGATCCTCAGGAATCCAGTGGAGCCAGTGTTTAAGCCTGCAGTTTCCTCTATCAATTAGTTTACATCTGTCCTTTCCTTCAGGAGGAAGGAAATACCTGATCCACTGATGGCACATCTTTTTGTCCCAGGCTGAATTTATTCTTCCAAAAAATGTATCTTTTCTGATATTGTTAGGGACTTTTTGATAATGAAGATGCTGAGTTAATCATCTTCAGCCAGTGACTATTCTCTGCTCTTTAAAGACAGTGTAACCCTTTATAACCAGTTACATTAATGACCTATCATTCAAGTTCCCACTGTAATTAAGTAGGTTTCTGGGGACATGATTTTACTTTTGACGTATGTAAATATTCTTAATAGTAAGTTCTGCTGTAACCAAACTCTACTATGCTCAATGATAAAGGAATTAAGTCCTTATCATATATGTAATGTTTCAAACATTTTATTTGTATCACACATTGGTATTATAATAATCAAGTACTCATGATATAAGCTGAGATTTTTACCGACTTTTTCTACCTGACCCGAACATCAGGATGTCCAAAGGGTCTAGAAACATAGTATTTACTGCATTTTTTTCAAAATAAAAAAAAAAAAAAATTGGACCTATCGTTTTAAGTTTAGAGGTATTTCACCTGGAAAGTATTCTTACCATCACATATGCAAGTGGCTAAGGGCTTATTTTAGGGTGCACGCCCAGGAGAAAAAAAAGCTGCCTGCACTTTTATATTGAAGGCCTTAAGCCTTGAGGCAAAATTTCCATTAGCCTCATGCAGTCTAGCACAGCTCACTAGATTTTAGGGTTTGGAGAAAAAGCCTAGAACTTTCCTCCTATTGTGCCCTCATCAACCGCTATGGAATAAGGAGCATCAATTTGGGTCCTTTGAGAAGCAGACATTCAAATGGGATTAGATGTACAAGACATTAATTGGGGAAAACACCTGTGAGGAAAGAGGAAGGAGCCAGAGGAGGTGACCCTGTGAAGGAGAAAGGGAAGAAGGGCTGAATAAGAAGAGTCTTAGACTTCAGCACAAGTTTAAGAAAGTTCGGCCAGGCCAATGGAGAGTCCTTGAGGAGAGCCGCCCATCACAGGGCTACATTAGGATCTTGGTTGCACTCAGTTATTGGCTGAGAGCAGCCAATGGGAAGTGTGGCATCGCCAATGCTGAATTCAGAGTACAGCAGCTGGGGCTGTTGGTCAATTACGCTCACTGAAGCAGGAAATCTGAGTGGGACATTATCACGTGCCCACCACGACAGGCAACCTATGGATGGCTGAGGACCAAATCTGAAAGCATGTCTTCATGACTTGCAGATATAAGAAACAGTTGCATAAAACCCACCATTGTCTTCATGGTAGGCAAGCTGCTAGGATGCTGTCCAATACATCACAGTGTCCCCTTTATGAGGGCCCAAGAAAATCATCTCCTGTGGTTCAGGGCCAGGCAAAGTCATTCCTCCTGCGCAACTGGTATGTTCTCATCCCGTAGACAGAGGGATTTTCTAGTAGACTTTTTCTTTGTCATAACCATTGGGAAAGTAAGAGCCAGATTTGGGGTCTATCTCTAGCTTTGGGGGCTTTTATTTTTCAACTATTCTACTTTTTTTTTTTTTAAATCTTCCCTGATTCCTTTAGTCAATACTACTGTTCTCTGCAAGTGATCTAAACTCCCTTCTGAAATAAGGCAGGAAATCATCACCTTAAACTAGGCTGGTGCCATTTAGAACTAAAAATACTAGGTTTTAAATACTTTAATTTATTCCTTTTATAACTTTATATATAGGTCAAATCCTCTCACTCTTAAGCCAGTGCTAATAAAAATAGTACGAGGGCCACGAAATAGTCTAGGAGCCACATTTTAAAAAGTAAAAAGAAACAGGTGAAATTGAGACAACTTAAATCTTTGAAAGGTCAGTGTGTTCTTTAAACTTGGAGAATATCACAATGAGGACCAGAAACAGTGTAAGCACTCAATGGCCACATTGTGGCTAGTGGTTTCTCGTATTGGACAGTGCAAGTCTAACGAAGTCTATGAATGACCAGAGAGCCAAGAGAGTTTTTAAGATAATAATCACAATTGCATCTGACTTGTATTCATAATTGGCTTTGATTGAAGATGTATGAGCTCCTGGGGGTTTCTGATGTAAATAACAGGTCTAAGAAAGGATGAGTTCTCCTGACAGGGATAATGACCATGAAAACCCTAAGGTTTCTGGATTTTTTAAAAAAACTTCTGTTTCTTTGGCTCCTTCTAAGAAACAATGTAATATAAAATGGTTTTGGACATCTAGGAAGAAAGAAAACAGAAACAGATGAATTTTGTTTATTCTATACTTCATCTAGAAAGATATTAAAAATTAAAATGTGCTTATAAAAGTATAAGACCAAAAAACAAAAACCGTTGTAGCTGTAATCAAAAATTTTGATTCTCTGTTTCATAACCAGCTCTAAAACTTTATACCTTAGTTTGGATAATAAACATATTATTCATTTAAATCAGGACTAGAAGACCAAAAACATAGTTAGATTTCTGGGAGTTAAGAATCTGATTTTTTTTAGGCAAATTATATAACCTTTGAAAGCCTCCATTTCCACATCTGCTAAACAGAATAATAACTACATCATAGAATGGCTATGAAGATTAATAATATTGTGAGAAGTCTTACAACAGGCAAAAAGTAAGCACTCAATAAATAATACCTATTATCGTTAATCATGAAAGATTATTAAATCCAGATATTCTTAACCTGGGGTCTGCAGATCTTTGGTCCATGGATAAATTGCAGGGTTGGGGGTGGGGGTAGGAGAAGATTCCTAAAATTGGATGAGAAAAAAGATTATACCTACATCTAATATCTAAGCACAGTTTAGCATTTCCTCCATTATGAACACTGGCAACATCACAATAATATTTTAGAAGGACCTGTCATTTTGCACGAATAGAAGTCACAGATATTTTCATATTACATTTCTGATGTTTCAGACATCTCAAAATATCTTTTAGCTAGCACCTTTTGAAATTCTAATAGTTAGACCTGCTGCTAGACCTTGTTAATTAATGCGTTAGTAAAGAAACAATACTATGCTACCAATGTGTTGCTTTTCATTTCAATACAATTTCAATTCAGTACAATTTCCTTTGTAACCTTAAATGTTTTATTTCATGCACTTAAAGCATATTCTTAGAAGGGGTCTATAGGCTTCGCAAGACTGCCATGGCATCAAAAAAAAAAAAAAAAAAAAGGTTAAGAATCCCTAAATTTTAGTCTATCCCTTTGCTTCCAGAAAGCCAACCAAGTGGGACTGCCTAGGTAAGCCAAAGTCTTAGGTTTATTTTCCTGTGCGTAGCTTGATAGGAAGGCATTACAGTTCTGGTACCCGACTCTACATCAATTAACCTATTTGCTGAGCACATCTTCGATTTATATCTGGCACCTGTCCTGTTCGAGGTTCTGTGTCCGAGTTGACAGGCTGTTTTTCTGGTATATTCAGTTGACACATACCTGACACCCACTGGATGCCAGGCCCCAGGTGAAGGTGAGCAGTGGTTCTGAAGCGTGGTCCCAGACCATCAGCATCAGACTTACCTGGGAGCTTACTAGATTTGCAAATTCTGAGGTCACGCCCCAGACCTGCTTAAAAAAGAAACTGCGAGTCTGTCAATCTGTGTTTATCAAGCCTTCCGGGAGATGGACGCTAGAGTTTGAAAACCGCCGCGCTAGGGAATCGGAAGGGGGCCCAACCTGGGGGGTAGGTAGGCTCCCACCTCGAACCTTGGTGGGGACTAACACGGCTCCTGCAACGCGGTGCAGGGGGTCCTGGAATTTCGATGCAGGAGGTGCTGAGAGGCGACAGTGAAGTCGAAAGCTGGGCTTGTTGAACTCCTACATCCCGATTTTACTTACATTACCCGGGGCCTCGAGGTTGACTGATGGAGATCACCTCCCAGCACCAACCCCTTGGCGACGCCACTGTAGGGCGAGATAAGGGGAATCAGGGGAGAGCATGCGAGACCACGGGGAAGACAGCCCAAGACCTGCGGGATCTGCCCCGAGCGACCCGCACCCACCTGGACCGTTCCCAGTCCTGCCGGTCGGCACTGGACCGCAAACTTCCTGCTGGGAATTGCGGTCCCGAAAGCCCGCCGGCCCCCAGGCTTTCCCAGCGCTGTCGGCTCCAGGAAACTACAAGTCCCAGGATGCCCGGCGCGGGTGGTCACGTGGGAGGGGGCGGCGGGCGCGGCTAAATAGTCTCCATCGGCCATTTTGTAGGAGAAGCCGCAGCGCCGCCTCTTCTCTCGCGTCCTCGCCTCCGTCGCCGCCGCCTCTTCCTCCGCCTCCTCCTTCGCCTCTTCCTGCCTCCTCCCGGCTTCCGCCGCCGCTGTCGCTCCAGCAGAATCCCAGCCCCGGGGCGAAGCATCTCCTTATTTATTTCCGTTTTCTCGCCGCTGCAGCCTCCTGACACGGTGATCCGGGCGGGCCCCGCAGGAATTTTATCCCTTCACCGGCCTCACACTAGTATCGCATGTCCACTATCCAGAACCTCCAATCTTTCGGTAAGACCGGGTCGCCGCCGCCGCCCCCTCCCTGCCCCCGCGC
>NW_011888816.1:4335500-4348552 GCF_000151845.1 Pteropus vampyrus | reverse complement strand
TTTTGTATCCTTCTGCAGACCCCTTTGCTGATGCAACTAAGGGTGACGACTTACTCCCGGCAGGGACTGAGGATTACATCCATATAAGAATCCAGCAACGGAACGGCAGGAAGACACTGACCACTGTTCAGGGCATCGCAGATGATTATGACAAAAAGAAACTTGTGAAAGCTTTCAAAAAGGTAAAGGCATTAGAAGAAATTAATACATGGTTATTGATGTACATGTCTGAATTGGATTGTGGTTCACACCTTTACTTGACTATATCGGCGTGGGTGAAAGTGATTGGATCCCAGAAAGGTGTGTTTATTCTCTTAATTAACACCCAGATATTTCCGTCTGGTCTCCCATCTTAAAATAAGGTGTACGTGACTTACAAACAAAATGTGAAATAATTTAGTTCTTGGGTGTTCCAAGTAAAATCGTTTCCTTTATGTGACCTGCCATTTCATTTTTAAATTAACTTGGAACTATTAGAGATTACAGGAGACAACCTGTTTCTTAAGCATAATCAAGCTTGCTGAAATAGTTGATTTTCATCTGGTGAAAATAAAACCTCATCGTTTTTGACTCTGTTATGTTGACTATTTATGTACTTCTCCAGAAATTTGCCTGTAATGGTACTGTGATTGAACATCCTGAATACGGAGAGGTTATTCAGCTTCAAGGTGACCAAAGAAAAAACATTTGCCAATTTCTGTTGGAGGTAAGTGACTGGGTGCTCTATGTACAGCCTGGAGTTTGCTGCTAAAGCTGTATTTAAGGGCAATTTGAAGTATTTCCCACTTAGGAGAAGAGCATGTGAACGAAGTAAATTAACTGAGTGAAATACAGAGTTCGTACTTCCTTCGAAGATAGTAGGACCTTTTATTGGGTTTATTTTGTCATTTGAATGACTCGAGTGATCATGCCTGTATCTGCACAGGGTATGTTTTGGTGTGTCAGGTATTAAAATGTGTGTTGAATTGTTATTAACAGTTAATGCCACAAATAATAGTGTTGCTATAAGTTTTTAACAGTGACTCTTTTTAATGACTAGAGACTCCTTGTTTTCCGAAGGGTGAATTTATGTATCAGAGTGGTTCTGCTAAATTAAGTTTTATTTTGCAGGTTGGCATTGTCAAGGAGGAACAGCTTAAGGTTCATGGATTCTAAAATGAACCTAGACACGTGGAGAATTTCTTGAATAATTTTGTTCTCTAAATCCAGTTTGGCTGCCTTGTGAAATGATTCTCTGCAGTAAACGGACTTTTCATTTATTTAATCATTCAGATTTCCATTTACATCTGCATGACTACAGAAAACATGGGGTATGTAGGCTAGTAACACATAAGAAAATTGCAGTAAGATGGTAATGAAACCCCGTATTCATCTTAACATGTTTCCAATGGAAAATATTTTGTTTTGAGTGTTTATTTGTTTATTGTTCAGTTTATTACTTTTCACTTGATTAAATGTTTTTTTGTTGTATTAAACCATGTATGTTGCAGCTTAACAATAAAAATATGAATTCTTTTGTGAGCAGTTAGGCTCCCAAATTTAAGCAAGTAAGATACCCATACATTTTGTCTTTCATAATTGGAGTTCTCATTCTGAAAGTATTCTAATTAGATTCAGCTGCTGTTAAACCCAAAGCTAGAAGAGAACCTTTGTTAAAAGTAGCTTGTGTTCTTCATTTACTGACTTAAAATAAGAATAGAATCGCGTATAAACTCAGCTAGAGCCAAGAATCTGTCACAGTGTTAAAATTTAAAAAATAATGTGAAGTATAATTTAAACTTAAGTATTAGCACATAGAATTATTTTCTGTGTCTTTATTGGTTATGTCACTGGGCTGCCAAAATAAGTCTATCCCTAAGTGCCAGATAATGTAATAGACTTTCAACATAAATAAATTTAGTCACAGGCACTGCTTTGCAAGTGTGGGTGACGATGCCACCTTACAGCTGGAAGATACTGGGGTTCAAGTTAACTTCCCTTGAGTGCTAGAAAGTGACAGTTGGGATGCCAGCCCAGGGCTTCCAGCCAGAAAAGCCATGTTCTTTCACTACATCCTGGTGTCAGTGTGTGTTTCACCAAAGGAAGTGAGAGCCGCGGGTGGTGGTGCATAGCGGCTGGGTGTTGTGTGAGAAAGAGGATTTGCAGTTCTTAGCTCTGAGATCTTTGCAGCGCATCTTTTTGAGTTCCAAACTCACGCTTTTTATTGAGCAGTAATCAAGACGTGTCATTAAAGCCATTTAGCCAAGATGAAGAAATGCATCCACAAGTGCATACTTTTCAGCCGCTGCAGCGGCACCATGGCAGTGTGACAGCGTCTCGCTGTGCACCAGTGCAGTCTGTACCAGCCGAGCCCGGGCCCCTATTCTGATAAAATTGCTTTTGGAAAAACAGACTCAGCCCCCACAGATTTACCTCTTAAAGACACTTAAGTAATCGGTTTTGTTACTTTCTTACCCCATCCTACCTCTAATCAAGAAAGACAGACAGACTTAAGTGACTATACCAGAATAGAGTGTCAAATTTGGTAAGCTCATTTCTGGAAAAGCATAAATTTGACTAAGAAGATCAAGAAGTTTGGGAGAATTCTCCAACTTAACCGAGAAATCCTCGTTTTTCTACCTGTAACATTTTGTAATGATTCCACCTCTGGTTGAGAGGTGCTGTGGAAATAGTTTATGAAAATGACAAAGCAGAGACTTAACGTTAATGTGTAAAGTGTTGCCTCTTTGTCTACTGAGGGCCAAGCTAATGCCCAGCAAAGAACTGTCTAAGATGAGGGTTGAACAAAGAAGATAGACAAGGGAAGCCTCAAAAATGGGAAGGAAAAGCCCCCTCACCTTGGCACCCGTAGCCGAGCAGTTGGTCATCGCTTCGTGTGTCAGGCCACTCCCATTGGATGGGATCTAAAGCTTTGAGCAAAGCTGGTTTTTGTGAGGAGCGCCTCCTGATCCTTCAGCCTGTGCATCCCAGACACATGGCTGGACTTGTCACCTGTAGGGCAGACCCCATCCTTACAGCAAGAACAGATCATGTACCCTTCTTTCTTGTCTTTGAACAATGCAATGGAAATAAAGGACGTAATTAAGAATATCTACGTATTTCTGCAGTTTTACTGAAACTAGTCCAAGGATAATGGGGAATATCACGCTGGTGTGGGAAAGCTGACTGGGAGCCTCAGGTACCTGAGAGCATGGGAGCAGGGCTAACTGCTCTTGTCGGCTTCAGGGGTACAAGTGACTAGGTGGCATTGTATGATGGAGGAGGGAAAACGGACTTAAAAATGCAGCAAAAGTAGCCAAACTGGGTATCTCCTTGGGCCTCCCAAGTGGGGAGATTATGATGTGTAGTTTCTTTAGTAATCTGTACTTTCAGGGCACAAAATGTAAAATAGGGAGTTGAGGACAAGAAAGTGACTTGTTCCTGATGTTCAGGGCTTGACAGAAGTCTTGGCAAAGTCGTTAGGGAATTGATGTTTGGTTGAGGAACAGCCTGGTGTAAAGCAGCATTAGCAAGGATGCCCTCTGCTCATCATCCTGGCCCCTGAGGTAGGAAAGCCTGGAAGGAAGCCTGTTTTATCTGCTCAAGTAATGGCTGCCATCAACCACCTTAGAAACGGGGCAGCTCTGATCATGCAGAAGGAACAGTTCTAGTCCCAATCAAGATAGCAGCTTAACCAAAATAATGAGTACAGAATGGTACCAGACTTCCGTCTGCCACCTGTCACCAGATGGGCTCCAACTAAAGAAATGGGTAGTTAAGCTGAGGAAAAAATCAGCTTCGTTAGATGGTCCACACAGACCTGCTCCCTCGGGCCTATGCGTATTCCCCGTATCAAACCAGAATTCCATGTGGGAAGGAAGCGAGGGAGCATGGCTTTGCTGTAACTAAAACCAAAGGAACCTTCACTTCCTGTGGGCTGCAACCAGCTGCCTTCACTTGACAGGTGACAGCCAGGTGACCTTGTGCTTGTCTGGGGCGGAGGGGCCAAATCAATTAAGCAGGAGCAAAACCACGTCAGGGGCCTCTGTGTGACAGCTCCTTTCTTGTGGCTATGCGGACATTTAACTCCCTTTTTTATCTAGATAATGGCAGCTTGGGAAAAGAAAGGTCAGAAATTGGAGTAATGGCTGTCCTTCTCTCCTGGGGCACCAAAGTGGAATCAGTGCTGGTTGAGAAGGGCATGCCCAACTGTCCAGCTGGTCCTAATCCAGGCCATATTGTATTAGGTGACACGTGGCCTGTGGAGATTCTCTGACCTATATGGAGAAGTTAAACAGTAATTTAAACTCAGCGTCGGCAGTGAGGGGCCAGTGGGTCAGGTGGCTCACCTGTGGGCTCATCGGCCTTGAACTGGCAGGAAGAGCCAGCAGTAGGTCTGCCACGGTCTGTAGCTGTTTTCCCAGTGAACTGCAGGCGTGATCTGAATCGTGGCAGTGCCGTCATCTCAAACTGGTGAACAATATCCAGACTTTTCTTCTTGCAAAAAGCAATTACATAGAGATAGGCACCATTCGTTCAAGGCACAAAAGGGGACTAAAGTTCAAAGCCAAAAATCTGTAGGAAATCTAAGTGATCTTAGTCTCTAAACTGGGCTTCAGCTACAGCCCTATGCTCTAGCCTGCATGGTTTTGAAGAGCCTCTGGGCCTACAGAAGGGTGCAGAAGACTGGCTGTCATCCCCCAGGTTCGCCTCCATGTGTCCTTCACTCGTTCTTATGAGGACCCCAGGCTCCACCTTCTCGATCGATCCACTGGGCTGGGAACAACGTACGGTGTGGAGAGCAGAGAGAATCAGACAGTACTTTAGTCCATGTCAACCACGGCAAATTTGGTGAGAGAGACATCACCAAGGATTTGGAGAGATGTAATTAATACCTTGAAGTAGGAAAAAGGCCCATTCACTCACTGGTCACAAACGCCCACTCTGAGTGCGTTATTGCCACTGACTTGTTAAAAACTCAGGAAACCTTAGCCTAATATTCAGATTGGACTATGGGAACCACTAGCAACTTGTTGGTACACCAAGGTGGTTGAAATGAAACAAGGTAGGGTACCCAAGAAATGGTAGATAACTAATAAGAAGTAAGGAATTGAAAGGGATGGTAGGGAGAGGATGCTTAGGGCAAGTATGTAGTCCTATAGCACCCTCTTGTGGCCGGTTTAAAAACTAGCTAGCTCCCAACAGTTCATAGTGGATTATGGAAGTTTAAGTTGTCGCATACATCATTAAAGCACCAGTTGACAGATTTAATTTTGTCATCCCTATATGCAGAAATTGATCTAGCCAATCTTTTATTATTGAAATCCATAAAAATCTATTGCAATGTGCTTTCACATGAGATAAAAAATGCTTTAAGAGTCTTGCCCGGGGGTATATAAAAGCCACCTCACCTACTATCTACTACTGTGTTATTAGAAGGAATTTAATTCAAATGTAAACAGAGGCATCCGTTTATAGCCTCCAAAGACTAGGTGATTAAGCTCGAAAACAAAACTCCTAAATTGTCACGTGTTGAGGGACACAATCTGGAGTTGTGCACACACACACACACACACACACACACACACACACACACCAAACACAGGCTAAATATATAGTGCTCTCAGTGGAAATCTCTGTCTTAAACCAATATACAGTTTAGTGTGCCTTTTTGACTACTGGAAGCACATGCATTTAGAAGGTCACGTGAACATCAACTTCTGTTTGGAAAATGTAATGACTGGCTCCCATGAGGTCCTCATCTCCACGACACCGGTGTGCCTTGGAAATGCTGCGGGTTCGGCTCCAGATCCCCACAGCGTGAGTACCACAACAAAGTGAGTCATCATCTTTTCACTGGTGGAGGGCTTTGCCTTCAATTAAAAAAAAAAAATCTGTGAAGCACAATACAACAAAGCGCAGTAAATCAGTGTATGGCTGCACAGGACGCCACCCTATTAGGCCCGAAGAAGCCAGAACAGGACTCTCTTGGAGGCCCAGTCATAAAAAATGTGCTCGCTTGAAGAGCCGCTGGCAGATCTCACTTTCACAGGTAGGGGAGGCCTGAGCAGAGCCCACTGGGAACCTGAAAATGGTACTTGAAGGATTTGATTCCATGTGAGTCATTGTCAGTATCACAGGATGGGCACCTGACCAGGAATTCCCCCCGAGAGGTCCTGCGAGGTACTCAGAAAATTTGCTGTCTCTAACAACAGATCCTTTGACTCTTTCCGCGTTGTTTCCGAGCACTGTCCTCATTTTCTCACTTCCCCTGAATAAAAGTAAAAATGGCTCACCTCTTTCCCGCACTTGTACCCTTGAGCTCTGAGCGCTCGATGTGTATCAGCCCGTGTGACTCTCAGACTCCACGATGCAGCATCGATTCCCTGGCTTACCATCATAATTACGTCCTTGCGATACCCGCATCTCCTTTCATCTTCTCTCTTTCCTGTGTAAGCCTCCGTCAAAACCCCAACCCTTGTGAAACTCAATCACCGACTCCACATTTGCACAGAGCAGCTGACAGTGGCTGGAGGAAAACAATGGTTTTCTCCCTTTCTACCCCACCCTCCATCCTGCACAGCTCAAAGCTTTGCCTCATCCATCGTTGAGATATTTGAAGCTCCCTCACATTTTCCATCTCCAAATCTTCCCATCTAAGGCATTGGTGCACACTCTGTCTTCTTTCCTGTTTGTAACAGATGAAGTGTACTTGCTCCCATTGAAAACAAGACCTCCATCTGCGTCTTGGGTACCAGTCCTTCTTCTCCATGAATTACCACTATAATTACCCTCTTTTTTCTGAATCATCAATTTCTTCCTCTCTACTGGATCCTTTTCATCGGATAGAAATATCCTCTCATATTTATTTCAAACAGAAGAAAACTTCTCTTGATCTCATATCTTTTTCAGCTAAATAGCCTGCTGACATCCGTTTGGATGTATAATAGGCATCTCAAAATTAATACAAATGAAGTAGAAATACTGACTCCATCCTTCACTCCCAATTTCTTGTCCCTGTATGCCTCATCTAAGTAGATGAAGCACCACCATCCATATAATGACTTGAACCTAAAACAATCATCTGTGAATCTTCCTTTTCTTTACCGCCTGCATCCCCAAACCCTGTGTCTCTCCACTACCCTTCCAGACACACTGACCTCGTACCTTAGAGACTTTGCACTCCATGTTCGCTTTGCCTGGGATGCTTTGCCCACTCTCCATCTCCCTTCCTGTCACTCGGTTTTAGCTCAAACTTCAAGGAAGACATTCTTGACTCCCCATTTTAACTAAATAAGGCCCCCACTATCCATTGCTAAGAAAGCATCCTATATTTTGTTCCCCCAAATTATGTTGTTCATTATCTGTTTTTGCTGGTTTACCTTTCATCTCCCCCCACTGCTGCCTAACATGTAAGGTGTGCGAGAGACGCTTGCAGAAGATGCAGCCAGGGCCTCGCCCACGCCCCCCTGGCACTCAGCATTCCAGGCGTGTTCACTGGGTGCTCAACTTCAAGCACTGGTGACCTTCGCTCAAGGGCCTTCTCTGGCCGCAGGAGCTCACTGGGCCCACACGGGGCAGGATGGCTGTACTCGGGCGTTAACACCTACCCCCATCCACTCTCGAGCAGCCCTCCACCACGGACTGATGAGAGTTGGTATATAAGTATCCGAGCTCCCTCACCCTCAGATGGGAAAACTTGGCTCCCAGAATATATTCTTGGCTCCCAGAATTCCCCGGCAAAATTGGACCTAGTTGCCCATAATCATAACATCAACAAAGCATCTTTTAATTTCTTCCTTCCCTTTCCTGTCTCATTTCCCCGTACTTCTCAGAGCTTTCTGAGGTCACCTCCCAAGGAAACAATTTGCACTTCCGCTCTTGTCACAGCCTCTGGGGAACCCAACTGAGAAAACCTCCTTACGTCTCACCTCCAGTGCTTACAACAGGCTCTGGCACACAGTAGGTGCTCAATAAATATTTGTTGAACAAATGGCTCAATCTCTCTTCCTCTGACCTCCACTCACCCTTTGGGAAATTGCAGCCTAATTATCATATGACATAGCTGTGAAGCATTCTCAATTTCGAAGGCCTATGGAGCCTATGCATTCCCGAAATGGGAAATGGCTAAGATTTTTGTCATGGGATTGTTTGGACACAATTATTTCTGGCAAGTTATCTCCTTCCCCCTTCTACCTTCCATGCTATCTGCCCTGGAGTCGGGGAAGAGGAAAGGAGTTCGGTTCCAGGAGAAGAAAAGCTAGCAGAATGCCCGGCAGAGACATTGGCCTTGGCAAGATCTGCATCCTCAGATTCCTACCCTGCAGAAGCTTCTCCTGCTCCCCCAGCCACCACGCCTCCCACGGAAAAGTACCAGGCTGATCCCGGCCCTTCAGACCCACGTTCATCCCGGCCCCTGCCCTGCTGTCTTTTTAAAGTTGTACTGAGATAGAATTTACATACCATAAAATTCAATCATGTAAGGTCCACTGAGTTAGTATAATTACAAAGTTGTATGACTATCGCCACGATCGATTCTAGAACATTTTCATTGCCCACAAAAGAAACCTCATATCCATCAGCAGTCATTCCCCCATTTGTATGTTTTCCTCTGGGACTGTATAATTTTACTTTGAAGTCTTTGGTCCATTTTTAATTAACTTCTGCGTTTTGGCTCCCATGTTTGAGGCTTTGTCCTGTGTACAGGTCTCTCTCGGTGACCTTGTGGAGAGAGCTTGTTTCTTGGGTAACTGAATGCCCTGAGCATCTTCTCAGCATATAGCATCCCAACTGCATCTTTATAGTGAAGGGTAGCAGAATCTGCCACCCTAAAATATATCACTTTGGCATAAGGATTACCTTGAGTTAAAGATAATTGAGAAGAAGTGGATGCAAGAAATGCTCTCTATCCTTCCCCTATTTGCCTAAATTCAAGACGTAAATTTATAAAGGTGTTCCCCTCCTCTCTCTACCAGAAAAGACAGGAGACAACTCTAGACCCTTGTCAACCTGGAGATAGGACCAGAGGAATCTGCATAACAAACTAACCGGCCCTTTTGCGCTGTTGGTTTCCACATGCGTTTGCCTTCCCACAATTTGCTGCCCCTAGAAGCTCACGGTCCTGTCCTTTCTTCACGTCGTCTCTCTACACAATTATTCTTCTCTCCTAAGATGTTCCATGGGCCCAAGTTCTAACCATCCCTTTGAGTTACTTGTCACTGAGCGCTCCCGTGTGTATACGTGAGGCACATGTTAATAAATTGTTTTTCTCTTATGAATCTGTCCTTAGTCTAATTTATGGGACCCTAGGGGAGAACCTAAGAGAGCAGAGGAAAAAGTTCATCTTTCCTCCTGTACAATATCAATACCTTAAACTGTGTAACAGGACAGTCACACACCCTGGATGGAACCAGAAATCCTGGCTAGAAGCAGAACCTCCACCCCAAATGCCTGAGGGCAGACTAGCTCCGGGGATCAAACTCCATTAGCTGCCTGTGTGTTGTAGAGGGTCTCACAATGATTGGTTTTCCCTCTACTAGGAAAAAAAGAGAGGATTTGTTTCAAAAATAACATTTTCTTTTGCTTGTTTTCCTTCCTAGAAGTCTCTAAATCCATAATGATAAATTCTATAATGATAATTTAATGCAAGGGTTAGCAAACTTTTCCTGTAAATATTAATGGTAAATATTTCAGGCTCACAGGCTGTGTGTGTGTGGTCTGTGACTCGACTGCTCAGTTTGGCCGTTGACCAGATGCTTCACAGACTAGAGTCGAATGAGGGTGGCTGTGAGCTGATGAAACTTCCCTCATGGACACTGAAATTTCCATTTCACATACTTTTCACCTGTCACAAAACAATACTCTCCATTTGCTTTTCTCCTCAACCATTTAAAAATGGAAAAACCATTTTTTTTTTCTTAACTGACTGGCCATGGAAAAACAAGTGACAGGCCGGATTTGGCACGAGGGCCATAGTTGGTGGATCCTCATTTAATGTGACATGGGAATCATGGCGCTTAAAGAAATCACACATGGAACCCAGGTGCTTTGGTTAGCAGCTCATTCCCACAAAATGGCATTTGCAGAACCACAGTTCTCCGTAAGGTGCAGCAGGTATTTACCTGAAGTCCCGAAAAGTAACACATAGTGGCCCAGTAACAGTGGATAAAGCCCGGTTAAAGAGGCATTTCCTAGACAGGCAGGCGAGGGAGACCTGAGTTATAGGCCACTTGGCACCCAAGGCCTTGGAGACCTGCTCACAGGTAGTCAAGGTTACGTCAGGGCCTACATCCAAGTCCATGTTGCATCCGTGGATTCATCGTGAGGCACAAAGCCCATCCCACTCAGTTTGGAAAGGGAGAGAAAAAATAAACAGCATATAGAGTTGCCTTTTTAGCACAGGCCATGATGTTGGCATCACTGGGACTTTTAGTCAAAAGGTCTAGAGTCTGTCCTGGCTCTGCCATCAGCTTGCTCTGTGACTGGGAGAGGCTCCAACCCCAACTGCTTGACCCAAATCCAGCCACTACCTCGTTCTGATGGTGCAACTGGAGGCCTGGTACTCTAGGCCCCAAGCCCCAGTAGGGGACGACGATGACGATAATCTCAGGAACTCGTTTTGGAAATTATATCGCACAGTACTTGGCACATAATAAGCTTTTAGTACATGTTGGCTTTTATTATCATCTATCAAAAGGAGAAAACATTGGTTAACTTTATGAAAATCAGTGAGGTCCACGATGGGAAAATGTAAAAGAGTGAGATCAAAGCGGAATTTCAATCATCTCTTTAGAAGCCAGGCCCGCAGAATCCTGAAGACCAAGTAAATGCACCAGGTTGGCCACAGGACCCAGCAGCCCTGGTTTGCTGGAGGCCTTTAGAGAACAAAGAGTGAGCTTTGACCTTGAGCTGCTTTATCTTAGTAGCATTGTAGTTCTGGCTCTTCTTTTATTCTTATTTGCACCTTTTCTCTTTCTTTCTTGATCAATATTGCCAGAGGCTTATCAGTTGTTAAAAGAAAAAGAAAAAAGAAAAAGAGAGACTCCTTTGGCTTTCCTTACCCCTTCCTATTATGTGTTTACTTTCTGTTTCAATAATTTCTGCCCTTAGCTTTATTACTTTCTTATTTCCACTTTCTTTGTTCCATCTTTTTTGTAACTTTTAAAATTAGGTGCTTAGATCATTAACTTTTAACTCTTCTTCCTTTCAATTGTAAGCTTTTCTGGATGTGAATTTCCCTTCCTCAGCCCGCAGGCTTTGATAGTTAGTAATTTCATTATCACTCACTGAAATATGCACCTGCTCTCAGCATCCTCCTCAATCTGGTTCATTTTCACTGCTCATGTCAGACTCTCTTTAAATGTTGTTTTTGGAGATACCAGGTGTTAACTTATTTCCTGGAAGATAGCACCCCTTTCTCACTTTCTTATTATCTTTGTTGTTTCTCTCTGTTACAGTGTGGCAGGGATATCTTTATTCTTCCTTATTTTACCAGGGATCCCCAGGTGTATTTTGTAATTTTACTAAATTGGGGGGGGAGTAAATGCAGTACCCGAATATGACCAGCAGGTGATGCTATTGACTCATTTCATTCCAACCCTTACTTTTTTTTTTTTTTTTTCTACAGTAATCTAATTTCTGCTTGCCAGCTTTTGAGTTTGTTTTAGAGAAAGGCCCACAAGTTCGAAGAGATGGAACGGTTATGAGATACTGAATAAACTCTCATATGCTCCAGGCACTCAAAAAAAAAAAAACCATAATAAATTAAAACTTTGGTTTAAAAAGTGCAGAAAAATGTCCCTTTGGGGACTTCTCATTCCAGAGGTCCAGCCACCTCACTGGAGAAAGAAGCACTTGCTTCCCTGTGTCCCGACGTGAAGGATCTGCTCACCTATTCCCTGGCGGTGCTTCCCTTGGCACAGTCCGCCGGGCTGACTTGTTTTGGGTGGAAGATAAGCAGTCCTCCCAAAAAACACTTTCGATAGTTAAAGGGTCAGAGAGTCTTAAGTTGGGAACAGTTTTTCACCAGAGTAAAATTGAATGTGGAAGCGATGGAATCTGAGGAGGGGCATAAAGCCTTTAAGTGATTAGACCCTTTCCAAGGTATACATACCTCGCACATGCATTTCTCCCTCCCCGCTCCCCTTCCTTCCTCCCTTTCTTTCTCTCTGTCTCGTGCGACCTCTACTCAAACCACAGCATCCCGAACACTTCTTGAACTTTAGTGTGATTAAGAATCGCTTGGTGCTCCACTTCTGGGTATGTACACCAAAGGAAATGAAATCGCTGTCCTGATTTCTAGATATCTGCGCCCCCATGTTCATTGCAGCATTATTCGCAATAGCAAATACATGGAAGCAACCTAAGTGTCCATCGATGGATGAATGAATAAAGCAATAGTGGTACATATACACGATGGACTATTACTCAGCCGTGAAAAAGAAGGCAATTCTGCCATTCGTGACAGAATGGGAATGGACCTCGAGGGCATTATGCTAAACGAAATAAGTCAGATACAGAAAGACAAATGCTGAATGCTCTCAGTCACACGTGAAATCTAAAAAAGGCGAATGCATAGAGCTAGGGAGTGGAGGGGTGGTTGCCAGGGGCTGTGCAGTGGGGGAAATGGGCAATGTTGGTCAGTACAAACTTCCAGTTATAAGGTGACTACCGCGTGGTGACCGTAGTTAACAGGACTGTATTGTAGCCCTTAACATTGCTATGAGAGTAGAGCTTTAATATGTTCACTGAAACAACAATAACAAAATGATAATTATGTGAGGGAAAGACGTGTTCACTGACCTCATTGTGGTAAACATTTCGTAATACATAGGTATGGTGAAGCATCACATTGTGCACTTTCAGCTTACACAGCGTTATGTGTCGATTATATCTCAATAAAACCAAAGTGGGGGTAAGAAGAATCACCTGGTGATTTCGTTAAAATGCAGGTCGAGAGTCAAAAGCTCCAGAGCATGTTCAGGATTCTGCATTTCTAACAAGCTCCCAGGCGGTGCTGGTGATGTGGGTTTGCCAGACACACTCTGAGTAGCAAGGGTTCATGGCAGGGGTAC
>NW_011888816.1:4328971-4334740 GCF_000151845.1 Pteropus vampyrus | reverse complement strand
CCGTAGTTAACAGGACTGTATTGTAGCCCTTAACATTGCTATGAGAGTAGAGCTTTAAGATGTTCACTGAAACAACAATAACAAAATGATAATTATGTGAGGGAAAGACGTGTTCACTGACCTCTTTGTGGTAAACATTTCGTAATACATAGGTATGGTGAAATTGTGCACTTTCAGCTTACACAGCGTTATGTGTCGATTATATCTCAATAAAACCAAAGTGGGGGTAAGAAGAATCACCTGGTGATTTTGTTAAAATGCAGGTCGAGAGTCAAAAGCTCCAGAGCATGCTCAGGATTCTGCATTTCTAACAAGCTCCCAGGCGGTGCTGGTGATGTGGGTTTGCCAGACACACTCTGAGTAGCAAGGGTTCATGGCAGGGGTACAATGATAGGAGTCCATGTGGTGGCTTTAGAGAAGCCCCAGGATTTGGAACCAGAAGCCCTGCATTTCGAATCCGGGCTCCACCACTTTCCAGCTGGGTGACCTGGTCAAGCCAGCTAACTACTCAGAGCCTTGGTTTCCTCAGCGGTAACTTAGGCATAATTACGCTCAGTGACACAATGGCTACTGTCAGGGTGAAATGGAGCGATGTGAGCATGGCACCCAACTCAATGGCTGCCATTCAAGAAGCTCTGTCAAGTGTTTAAGAAATGTGAGACTAGATGGCAATGTGAATACTGGTGTAGAACGCCCTGAATCATTCTAGTGTGTCATAAAAATGACCTATGGAATCATTTCTAAACCTGCCTGATCACTAGCATTACCTGGGACACCGTGAAAAATCACAAACCCTTGAGCCCCGTCATCTCCCAGCTCCTCAGAGTCTCTGGAGGGGAGGGACTGTGACTCGACTGACTGTCACAGACCACACACTGAGCACTTGCATTTTTCACAAGTGCTCAGCAGGATTCTCGAGATCACGCAAGTTTGAAACACTGGCGTACAGGACACAAAAATATGGAAAAGCTTGCCTCCGTTCCAGAAACTGGTGAAGTATGCTCTCCATGTGCCTGAAAAGGTAGCCTTTTCCTGCTGGCTTTCACAAAGGTGAGGACAAAGGAAGCCTAGAGAGGCAGCCTCAACCCGCTAGTGAAGGATGGAGGAGGCAGGAAGTGGGGGCAGACAGCCAGTGGCCAGACAGTCCTACAAACCCCTTAACTGAGAGGGACGAGGCCAGCCCGGAAGCAGGCCTCCAGGGTCCCATCCAAGGACATGTGTGGCAGGAGGCAGGGCTTCGGGGACACTGCTGCACACCAGTCCTCGCCTGGGGCTGCTGCTGCTCTTTCTGGGAGGATGAGTAAAGGAAGAAAAATCGGTAGGACCTCCGAGCGATGACAATTTTGTGCGGGGCATTTTATCACCATCGTATCAAAATGTAATACAAGAATTCCCTCCTCCTCAGCAATTCCACTTCTGAGAATTTATGCCAAGGAGAGCAGGAGACAATGAGATAAAGTTGCATTCGGATGTTTAATGTGCTGTTGTTTGTAACAATGAGAAGTTTACAAGCGACAGGAGACTGAATGGTTACGTGTATTCTCCAAGTGAGGAGGACGTAGGAGGATGTAGGCAGGCCAAGAGTGGGAGGTGGCGCAAGCTTCAGAAAGAGGGCTCGGCAGACACAAAGCACTCCTGTGAGGGTCTGGCAGGTGATGAGAGCACAGGGCTGAGAGTTGGCATGAGGGGGTTTAAGTTAGAGAGGCGGGCGGTTCCCACAGGGCTTCATAGACCGGGGCGAGAGGCCTGAGTGTGATTCTGAGTCACTGATGGCTTCTAAGCAGGGAAGTGGCCGGGTAGGTTTGCTGTAGGAAGCCGACTGTGGCCGCTCTTGCCTGCTCCCCTCCCCGCCCCCGCCCCCCATTTCCTGCAGAGCTTCAAGGAGCCTGGCACCTAGCCCAGCGACCCAGGAGAGTTTCCTTCTGCCAAGACCAGCTTCGGGATAAAGAAGAGAGGGACGCATGAGATGGAGAGGTGTCCGAGTTCACCCCGAGATCACCAGGTGAGGAGATCATCACAGAGAGGGGACTTGCTCAAGGCACCAACTTTTAATGGCCAGGTTTGGTACCGTGGAAAGTCATCCTTCACCCCAAGCACCAAAAGAAACCTTATTGTTAGCCAGTAAAAACGGCTGACTCGCCTTGAAACAAATGCACGGTGAGTATCAGGGCCCTTACCTGTCTGTAAAATTGCACAAGCATCAAGGTCCCTGCAGAGGTGGGTGTTGCTGCTCTCGGAAATTTGAGCTGGGAAATAATCCAGCCATCAGCAGCCGCACTGGCTTTCAGAGCGCAGGTGGGTTAGAGCCCCAAGCAGAGGAGGAGCAAAGGCCTGCCACAGGTGTGTCTAAGCTGGAATTCCGGGACATCATCAGGTGGCGGGGGCTCACACGAAGGCGCAGCGGCCTCCTGTGGCAGCAGTGAGGAGCCGATGAATGAGTGAGGGATGCGTGTAAAGGCCTGAGCGCGTGCTCAGCATACAGTCGATGCCGGCTACGCGTTATTAGCAGTGTTCGCATTAGTGTTCTTAGCATCGTCGAATGTACCGTGAAGATCTGCGAGTCCATATGCTGAGGTCCCTGGAGCTGCCGTGGTCCAGTTTCAGTCACACTCGGGCCTGGCACAACCACGGTTTCTTCTGCAAATTTCCTGGAAAGTCTGCCTTCTTCGTAGTGGTAAACTCCCGCCATGCAGCGGGAGAGGCCTGCGTGACTCTGGAGGGCATTATCTCACCTGAGCCTCCAGGTGAGGTAGGGCAGGTGACCTAACCCCCAGTGCGCAGATGAGGACACTGTGGCTCCTGAAGAGCTTCCGGGCCTCTCTCAAAGCTCCAGAGCCAGCACGTGATGAGGCCACCACATGAACCTAGAGCGTGGTTCTCTGCCCGTAGGCAGCTCAGGGCTTCCTTTGAGAGTGCTCTCCTTGTCCCCTCCCTGCTTCCGGCCATGGAGCCTTAGATTGAACAGTCAGGAAAATCTATTTTTGCTCTGGACGCCTCTGGCTTTTCCCATCTTCCAGTGACTCCTCCGAGTAGTTAAGTCAGCTTGGCAGTGGGTGGAAAAGCTACCTTCTCCGCCCCAGTTAAAAGTATTGAATAGTTTTCTCTGTGTCCTAATTATTTTTCCAGGAAATAAGGGTTTTCCAGGTAGGCAGAGGGAGGGGTGTATGTGCATTGATTATGGAACCAAGGTGACTTGGAAAAGCATGCCCCCCTGAAGGAGAGGCTTTCCCTGCGAGTCATGCTGGGAGCCTTACCGAGGATGGGGGAGCATGGAGGTCGAGAGGAAGTGGAGGGGGCCGGGCTCTGTCCCCAGAGCCCAGCGGATTGGACAGTCACTTCCGTGGCTTCTTTTTGCTTGGGTTCCGTATGCTCATCAAGGTGTCTTGCCTTCTTTCTTAATTTTATTTGCCAAGTAATCCTCTTGGCAATTATAGTTTCACCACAAATAATTCAGTTGGTTTTAGGCCGTTCGTGAGAGTGCGGGTGTCACGAGCCAGTTCCCCTGGGCCCGGCTCTGCTCTGGATGAAAGTCCAAAGCTGCCGAAATGAGGGCACGCCCCGCGGTGTGGGGGAGGGGGCCGCAGGAATCGACCCCCCTCCACTCCACGGCCACACCTGCAGCAGAGGAGTCACTGGGCGAAATACTCATTGACACCCATGAGAGTCATGTCCGTCCCCAAGAAACCTTCCCCATCTGGCCTTTCAAAGATGGTTGCCTGCGCGCCTCGGGAAGGGTCGCGTGGAAGTCAGGGCCTCCGCTTTGATCATGAACCCGAGCAACCACTCTGCATTTGCTGCCCCGGGCTCCCCACTGTCCGACTGCCCGTTTACTACCATATTCCTCAACATTTGGTGTCCCTTTCGCAAGAGAGAAAGAAAGGTGTCCTGCAAAACTGCCTGGGGAAACTGATCACATATAAGCCGTGGGGGCGGGTGGGGGGAGGGGGCGGTGCCCAACATCACCGGACACCTGTGCTGCCCCTTCAAACCCTCGCCGACACCAACCACCCAAGAGGAGACAGGCCGCTCCAGCCACGGTGGAGTTTCACCTTGCGTTTAACTTGACTTCTTCACTCATGCCTCGTCCTTGGGGCCGCATGCTGCTGGGGACCGGCTCCATAGTAACCTGGACTCGGGCCAGGGCTGCACAGGAGAACACCCAGAGGCCTCCAGAGCAAAAATATTTTCCTGACTGTTCAATCTAAGGCTCCAAGGCCGGAAGCAGGGAGGGGACAGGGGGAGCACTCCCAAAGGAAGCCCTGAGCTGCCTACCGGCAGAGAACAGATGCTTTCAGGAAATGCCCCCACCCCAACACACACATGCACGCACGCATGCAGAATTAAATAAATTGGGGTTATGCAATTACCCATTTAAATTCATCTTATTTCCCATGGAAGTCATCAGGATGAGGGGGAGGACATCCAATCACTGACATGTATGAAGTGCTAACTTGGCGCCAGGCGCTGTGGGGAAATGAGGTGAGATCAGCTTTCAGGAGCCACTGCCAGCGCCCTGCCCACTGCGCACCTGGAGATCACCTGCAGTGTCTACACCTGCCCGCCGCTTCCTTCCCTAAACACTGCATCTCTCTGACCCAAGGCCTTCTCTGGCTGCGGGAGCCTGGGGCACGTGAACAGGACATCTGAAGGAACATACAGTTAACGCCCCTAGGAGGGGATGCTATGAGGGACACGGGCTGGTGGGTAAATAACCCAGCTTCCTCGCTTCAGAGTGTCCCCAGTGAGAAGGAGCTTCAGTTGCCCGGGCTGGCCTCCTGCTCATTATCCCACCTGTCCTGGCATTCACCCTTTCCTGACTAATGGCCCCCTCCCTTACCTGGATTTTTAAAATCACCTTTTAAATACATTACCTGTTCCCAAATCCTAGTCTGACAGTCTGCTTTTGGAGGAACTCAAACTAAGATCCAACTTTACTCTCAACTCTAGTGACATAGACATTTCCAGGTAAGCATCTCAATTGCAAATACCTGCAGGCCGAAGGCAATGGGCGAAAGGTCAGGTGGAGGCCGAGGCGCCCTGGAGAGCCCGTGTCCTCCCTCATACGTAGCTACTACACGACGCAAGAGACTATTGCCACACCAGAAGGTGGGGCCGATATTGCTAGATCTTCCAGTTTTGAAAGACAGGCTGAAATTCTGCATTTTGATGTGGGTTTCCCCAATTTTTAAATGTTGGAATCAATTGAAAATTTTAAAACATTATGAAGTCATGAGAAACCTGTTCATAGAACAGAGCCCACCCACAGTCCCCCCATTTGGAACTTCTCATTCCACTGGCTTTGTCCATCAGGCACCTACTAGTGAGCTCTTCTTCTGGGACAGTTTAAATTGAGCGGTGAGGCATATTTTGGAGAGTCGAGAAAAGGATTGGCAGTAAGAAAATAGGGAAGGCCAGTTTTGTTGGTTCTTTCCAGAACAGAGAGAATGCAATAATTCTTGAGGTGTTTTAGTTTTTAAAGTCTGAGAATACCTGTGTATGGAGAGGAAAGACGCAGTAATGAAGACGAGGCTGAAGACAGAGGAGACAGGTATGGTGAGCAATCGAACAAAATTCCTCAAATGAGAGCAAGAAAGACTCAGGGGTGCCAGCTGTGGGACTGACCTTCAGCATAAGGAAGGCCCAGCATTCTCTGAGACAGAGGTGGGGGAGAGGGGAGCGGGGTACACAATCCCTTAAAGTAAATGTTCTGAAGTAGGACAAGGCACAGTGACTCATCCTTTGAAAATAACATTTATTAGGTTTTCTAAA
>NW_011888816.1:4321796-4328921 GCF_000151845.1 Pteropus vampyrus | reverse complement strand
GGCCCCCTCCCTTACCTGGATTTTTAAAATCACCTTTTAAATACATTACCTGTTCCCAAATCCTAGTCTGACAGTCTGCTTTTGGAGGAACTCAAACTAAGATCCAACTTTACTCTCAACTCTAGTGACATAGACATTTCCAGGTAAGCATCTCAATTGCAAATACCTGCAGGCCGAAGGCAATGGGCGAAAGGTCAGGTGGAGGCCGAGGCGCCCTGGAGAGCCCGTGTCCTCCCTCATACGTAGCTACTACACGACGCAAGAGACTATTGCCACACCAGAAGGTGGGGCCGATATTGCTAGATCTTCCAGTTTTGAAAGACAGGCTGAAATTCTGCATTTTGATGTGGGTTTCCCCAATTTTTAAATGTTGGAATCAATTGAAAATTTTAAAACATTATGAAGTCATGAGAAACCTGTTCATAGAACAGAGCCCACCCACAGTCCCCCCATTTGGAACTTCTCATTCCACTGGCTTTGTCCATCAGGCACCTACTAGTGAGCTCTTCTTCTGGGACAGTTTAAATTGAGCGGTGAGGCATATTTTGGAGAGTCGAGAAAAGGATTGGCAGTAAGAAAATAGGGAAGGCCAGTTTTGTTGGTTCTTTCCAGAACAGAGAGAATGCAATAATTCTTGAGGTGTTTTAGTTTTTAAAGTCTGAGAATACCTGTGTATGGAGAGGAAAGACGCAGTAATGAAGACGAGGCTGAAGACAGAGGAGACAGGTATGGTGAGCAATCGAACAAAATTCCTCAAATGAGAGCAAGAAAGACTCAGGGGTGCCAGCTGTGGGACTGACCTTCAGCATAAGGAAGGCCCAGCATTCTCTGAGACAGAGGTGGGGGAGAGGGGAGCGGGGTACACAATCCCTTAAAGTAAATGTTCTGAAGTAGGACAAGGCACAGTGACTCATCCTTTGAAAATAACATTTATTAGGTTTTCTAAAATTATCCCACGACCTAGAGATATCCATTGTTAATATTTTGCGTCTATACCTTTTTCCTTCAAACTAGGATGAAACTGTACGTGCTATTTCATAATCTGATTTTTTTTTACTTCACATCGTGAACATTTTCCCACGCCATTAGATATTCTTTTAGGATACGATTAGGTATAGTCACATCGTATTTTCCAAAGATGCCTGCACCAGCATATATCCCATCCCACACGCTCTTCCTACAATGTCACATTGACATGCCCCCATCAAGACGTAGAGTCTTCGTTTTCTCCCTTTGAACCCAGCCAGACTTTTATAACTGCCTCAATCAACAGGATGTGGCATAGACGATGCTGTGTGACCTCCAAGGTTAGGTCGTAAAAGGCAATATGGCCTCGGCCTGGCTCTCTTTCTTTCTTTTCAACTTTGGAACCAAGCCACCATATTGGAAGGACATTCGCACTCCTTGGAAAGGCCACATGAGAATGCTCCAACTGACATATCCAGTTGGGATGCTAGCTAATTACCAACATCTGCCAATATGCGAACTAACAAACTCTCAGGTGATTCCAGCCTTTAAATTCTCCAGCCGAGGCCCCAGACATCATGCAGCAGACATAAGCCAACTCCACTTGGTACTGTCTGAAGCCCTGACCACAGAAACAATGAGAGAGAATACGTGACTCTTGTTAGATAAATAAAGCAGTATTACATTGCATGAATATACAATAATTCTCCTTTCTTGGGCTTTAGACTGTCTCCAGTTTTTTGTCATTATAAATAACACTGAACTGATCCTTCATGTAGCTGATTCTTTGCCTAATTATCTATTTTCTAAGAATAAACTTATAGAGGTGCAATGACTAGGTCAAAGGCTGTGATCGTTTAAACGGCTTTGGAAACACGTCACTAAATTGCTTCCTAGAATGACTGAGTTAATTCACACTCCCATCAGCGGTGTATGAGAGTGTGTGGATGAGTTATTCTTAGTCACCATCCTTTCTCTGGCAATTTCACATTTCTTTTCCTCAAACTGTCAGCCCCGCCTCTGTCGGTCGCTTTTGGAGGTATATGATTCCTGGGTTCAGCAACAAATTCGTGGATGCCATGTTGGGAGCTGCTCAAGGCAAAAGGTGGACGGGAACTGCCATGGGGCCCAGCAACTTCGCTCAGAATCAGGAGTACGAGGTGGGCTAACAAAGTCCATTGCACCGCAGACCAGAGGCTTCTCCTACCCTGGTCTGTGGTGCGACCCTCCAGCTACAGCAATGAACCCAGGAAATACACCTGCTCCTGCCCTGCTCCTAAATGGGGTTAATAATAAGGTGGGAATATTCTCTCCTGTTTATTTTGTTGTCGTTGAGATGAAAATCATATAACACAAAATTAACCATTTTCAAGTCATACATTCAGTGGCGTTTTAGCAAAATTCACGATGTCGTACATTCACCACCTCTATTTAGTCCCCAAACATTTTCATTTCCCCAAAAGGAAACTTCATTCCCAATAAGCAACTTCCCCCCATGTTTGTCCCTCCAGCCCCCTGAAAACCACCAGTCTGTTTTCTGGCTCCATGGATTTGTCTGTTCATAGTATTGCATATAAATGCAGTATGCGATGCTTTAAGTCTGGCTTCTTTCACTTCTCATCATGTTTTTTAAGTTCATCCACGCTGTTTCAGTACATCATTCTTTTTCATAGCTGCATAATATTCCCTTGCATGGACATAGTTTGCTTATCCATTGCTGGATATTTGGGTTGTTTTTTTCTAGTTCTTTTTTTCTTACCAAGATATGTCTATCAGAACTAGTTCCACAAATGCAGTCATTCCTTATCACTGGCTAAATTCTTCACAAGTTCTTTGACTCAATCATTGAGGAATATCCATTACTTCATAATTCACCCCCCAAAACCACTTGATTCCTTACTGAAGCCTTCCTTTAACCGGATTTGGGATCAATTCCTCCCATTTATTTTCAAAGCAAAACAAAAACCTTCCCATAGAGGCTATCGGGCAACTCATTTTTTTTCTTTTTCTTTTTGATAGACTAGGCTTTAGAAGAAGATATGCGAATATAGTTGAGGCATGCCATCATGTTCTAGCAGACATTTCTAATTTAGCTGGAGAAGTTTGTGTCAAGTAAATGCTTACCAGACTCTCCTTCGTTTTTCCACGTGGTTTGATAAATTAAGCACTTAACTAAAATGGGGAGAGAAGCCAGTCATTTGAGTGTCAGATCAAAGAAACCAAAGAAAAAAATCAATGGCACAGTCTCCACCCGTTTCTTTCCCCTCCACTGGCCTCAGTGCAGGACTCTTATTGTAATGTGCAATGAACATGGTGCCCAGTGGATGTGACTTTGATGCCCCCTCTTGTACTAAAACCAAACTGCTGCCCCATTTCAAGTTCCGTTGTTGAACCCGTGTGGGAACTCAAGGGGGCCATGGCTGACACATCAGAATTAAGGGGTGTGGCTCATTCATTATTCCCTCTGAAGACCTCCTCTAATAGAGGACTAAATATATTGGGCTCCACTGAGTCATCTTACTTAGAGAGAAAATAAATTTATTAAAGCTTAAGAATAAGAACACCTTTATGGCCAGATTTTACTGACCAATACTAGATTCTGTTGTTAATGACTGAACATCAGTGATCGACGTCTTGATCTATTGAACAATTTAAACCAAATCTCTCTCAACAATATGACTCCCATTTCTTCTTTGAAGTATAAACACTAGGAAAATTGCTGGATGATTCTGTGCAGAATTTTCTGGTCCCAGAGGTCAAGTAGAGTATTTTGATCTGGGTGAGGGTTTTCAGGTGCTGATCAAAGATACAGAGATCATCAGATAAGATGCCTGAGGACATATACCTCCCCTGAACGAGCATCACTCAACGGCAATAAAAATCAGACGGTTTCATAGGTAAGCTCCTTCCATCCCCTGCTCTTTGGTATGTAGGCTGTTACGGGAATAGGGGTAGGTTGAGAGAGAAGATGATAATAATAATAGGAGGTAAATTAAAACTCTCTTTAAGCCTTTCCTAGGACGTTGGTAATTTTTTATTAGGAAAAAAAATAATAAAATTATGGCTGCATTGTAAGCTGAATCTTTATCAACAGTACCCAGGGTATTGAGGGAAGGTAAGGGAATGAGGTGAAATATTGTAAATCGTGCTTGGCAGCTGGAGGGTGCCAGGTCTCTGCTTCCTAAAAATAGAATCGCTGTCTGATACAGTCAGGACACTTACAGCCATTAATATGTGTAACTGAAAGCCTGTAACGGAACAAAATGGGAATTGAAAACTCCAAATCTAATTTGTCAGTAATGCAAAAAAAAAAAAAAAAAATTGTGATATCTATTAGGACATCCATTGCAGATAAACAATGAGCAGTATCAGTATCATATGCCTCCTTCAATTTAAAATGACTTTGCTCATTAGAAATTGCAGTTTCATTGGCTGCAAAAACTATACAGGCATTAAGGAGACGTTGAACCATCAACTACTTACTTAGCAAGACAACAGGAAGGCTTGGGAGTCCAGAGTCCCCGTCACCCTGCGGCCAGGGCTGGGCGTTGGAGGCCTGCACCCACTGTGAGAAATGGCCCAGCTGGGTTTTATGTTGAGGAACTGAAGCAAACACTCCCCATGCTCCCTTCTACAGAGCTTCCTGTCTACATTAACAGGACTTTACCATTCCATCCTATTCATTCGTATAACTGCCATGCCGGGAGACTTCTGCCTGCCCGGGAAAGTAACTTGAACCTTCATTATGTGAACCTGCCAAAGGACACATCAAATGCTGCTATAGGAAGCATAACAGATAGCTTACTCCCTACAATGCTCAGAATCCCTCACTGTAGAATTCTCACCTTGTCGTTCCCACCAATTCTAAGCCATTATGTCACGACCTTTATCCAACTCGAATCAAGCCGATCACTGCCAGACTTCCACTTCTCAATTAAACCCAGCTTCGCTTCTGCCCCGCGAAGGCCCAGCCGAGGCTATGTTGCTGTAGTATTCTCCCTGTGTCTTTCATCGCCAAATCAGAGCGCCTTGCGAGGCGGCGCCTCCATGACTCTCTCAGTGTTGGTCTCTGTTCCCGCCCCCCTCCGCCCCCCCCCGCCCCTCACCCATTTACGTCTGCGAGTGATAATGCCTCTTGCATTTCCCTGGACCCTGACCACACCTCGGTACAGGGCTTTGTTAAACTGTTCTCGAATTATCCAATTGGAGTGTGCCAACTGTTTGCTGACTGAGGCAAAATTTTTTAAAAAATTAATTAAAATTTTAAAGTATTTCGGCAAGCCTCATCAAGAAAAACTAAAAACGCACATATTAATATGAGTAAGGAGAAGCCATCACAAATATGGAAGAGTTTTTTGAAGGATAAATCAATTATGCAAAACTCCACATGAATACATTTGGAAAAATGGAAGAAGTGGATAATTTCCTAGGGCAATATGGATGACACAAATTTGTGTAAGAAAAAGAAAACAACCAGAAAAGAAAAGGCAGCTGAAGATGTACCCTAAACAAGATATGGGGAGGCTAAATGATTCAATAGGACAATTTCCATGTTGCATACTTTGTTCTACAGCATAGAAAAGATGGACATCTTTCCAATTCATTTATGATCCTGGCAGAAGTCTGATATTAAAAGCAGCGAATTAGAAGAAAGCGATTGGTTGATTCTACTTAGGAATATGGGTGGAAGAAAAAAAAAATCCCAATAAAATACTAGCAAATTGAGTCTAGAGGTAGATGCAAAGAATAACATGTTATGGTTAATTCCAGAAATAGAAAGTGATTCAATATTGAGATATCTATTACTGTAACTCAGTACAGTAAGAGATTAAAAGGGGGGGAAATGTCATGCTCTCACTAGATGCTGAAAAACCATTTGACAAAGCTCAACATCCATTTCTATACTGATTTTTAAAAAAGGCATCTCCTACCAAAACAAATGAATAGAAGCTCCATTAACTTGATAGATACCCTCCAGAAATTTCAGCCAGCAAGGAAAGGAGGGGGAATTAGCCATAGCATAATTTTAATTTCAAATAGTTTATTAATAGATATTGTTTTTTTATTTTTATTTTTAATTATTTTCATTTTAAGTAATTTATTAGCAAATAATGTTTCATGCTTCAAAATTCAAAAGACATAACAGGATACAGAATGAAAACCTCTCTCCCAGTGCATCCTCCAGCCACTCCAGCAATATTTTGACCTTGGTTATCCTTCCAATGCTTGTCTGTGCATTTGCGAGAAAATTCGGAAATATGTTTTCACACAATGATAGTTAACGTTCCTTCTTAGCAACATACTGTTCCATGTGGGCACATAAAGAGCTTTTTCATTCTTTTTCTCTGGCTCAAAAGCATCACATTAGATAAATGTATCACAAATTTATTCAACCAGCACTCGGCTGAAAGATAGTTAGGATGTATCAGACTTTCGCTTTGACAAACAGAGTCGCGGTTCATAAGCCTTATGCATGTGTCATTTTTGTATTTGTGTGAATGTGGATGTAGGATTGTGTACTAAAGAATCTGGCTTTGCCCAAAGAGACAGTCTGGCTTTTGCCTTCAGTTTCTGGAAGATAATCTATGTCTTACTTGATAGGAGTGTCTGTCTCTGTTCAGGTGGAGGCTAGCCACAACCAACAGCTTTAGGTTGGGACCTGGGCCAGGAAGACCAACCACGTGACAGGATAGGGGCTTTCAGTCATGCAGTATCAGTCACTCTGCGGACGCAGTTCAAATATTAAATGCGTCTTTTCGTGTTTCAGGTTCCTAATTCTTCTGAATATTGTGTGAGATGCATTTTAGTTCTCTTTTCTAAAAAGTATAATTCGGCTACTATTTACTTCTGAAAGATGCCTGCTTGCTTTATTCCCTGTGGATCAGATGCTCCTGATGAAATAGAAGAGAACTTTTCGTCTTTATCTAGAGTGTTTCAAGCAGGACACTCTTTCCTCGAGGGCGATGCTTTCCGTTCTCTTAGAAACCTGTGCACACAATGGAGCCTGTGGTTCCTCCACGCGGCTCCAGGCCTCCCATCCCTCCCTTCCACATACTTTCCCTCTTTTTTTCCACCTCGGCTATGAATATCATCAGGGACTTTTTAATTCTGGTTGTTGCACTTCCTGATGTCCCCTTCGCGACCACCCCCCGCCCCCCC
>NW_011888816.1:4312991-4319271 GCF_000151845.1 Pteropus vampyrus | reverse complement strand
TTTAGCACTTTCATCTGGACATTATTTTTCTCCGTTTGGGGGAGTTTTATTGTACTACTTCTTTGATAATCTCTTCTTCTCCATTCTCTCTGCTCTATTTCTAGAACTTCTTGTTGGCTGCCGTACCTTCAGGGTTGATCCTCGAGTTGCCTTGTCATTTCTGTCTCATCTTCCTTATCTTTATGTTTTTACGGTCCATCCTAATATAGTCCCCATCTTTATCTTTCAAACAGTCCATTAGAGCCTTCGCTTCATCTGTCATGTTTCAAATGCCCAACAGAGTGTGCCATGCACTTTAAATGTTCCATTCCACAGCGTCTTTTCATGCTTAATTAATACAGTTTCTTCACATTTCCGTGAGAAGTTTAATGATTGTGGGGTTTGTTTTTTATCTTTTCTTCTGCTGTTTGCCTTGTCTTAGGTTTCCCTGAGTTCCTTTTTCTGACTGTTTTTTTTGTTATTGCTGCTGTTGTTATCTCTCCCGCTATCATGCATATTCGTGGCTTTGCTCAGTCTTGGCTGTTGGTTCATATTTAAGATTTATTACTCAGCCTGGAGCGGAAGTCTTCAGTCACCACCAGGCACCAATTGAATCAACCAAACCAGACTCCTCAAGTCCAGACTGTTTCTAGGAGAACTTCACAACATCTGTGATCTGTCATCTCCTGTGAGGAAGCCGTGAAAGGCTTTGGTCATAAGAAACTGACTCTAGATGTGGGGCCGCCCCTCTCCTTCAGACAAGGCTACCTCCCCAAATATTCCTTTATCACCCCCAATCAAGTCCATGTCATAACTCAGAGAACAGATACGATCACTATTAGCCAGGTTTCCTTGACTTTCTCAACATCCTGGGGTACTTTTCCTCTCTAACTAGACATCCTGATTCACTCTGATTTTTTTAATTAAGATCAATTGTTTATGTCCAAACCCAAACGAATTAGTAAAATAAGTGAGGGCATGCTTCTGCAAAGACAAAACAATGAAACAAAATCAGAAGAATTTCAGGAACATGGACCAGGATGCGGGGCAGAACAATGAGGCTGACTCTCCCAGGAAGGTGACATTTGGTCGACAGGGTCATGTCCTGACCCTCAGACATCCCAGCTGGAGGGCCCTGAGAGAAAACAGTGCAACGCATCGTTTTGATAAAAACGGTACCAGCTACTGTATGCTGGGTCATTTTGCAAGAGAAGTAAGTAAACTGAAAAAGAAACCTTAAATATTAATAGTCAAAAAATAGACAGAGATATTAAATTCTTTTTAAAATCTGAAAAATTTTTCAGAAGATTCTTCTGAACAATATTCCCATTTTTAACAAGAAACAATTAAATTACAGTATATCATTGCAGGGAGACTTACTTTCCGTCATACACCCTTTTGCAAGACTTCCATGTGGGCGGCAGGGGTGTCTGTTCATTTTAATTGGCTGCCAGAAGCCTCACCACTGAGCCGGTGCTGAGGGTCTAGGAGCTATGGGGCTGCGCAAGCTGGGATGCCCAGGTATCAGAAGGTAGAACTAGCTCAGCTGAGAAGCGTCAGGGGCAGGATGAGCAGGACAGGTCAGTCCCGGAGGATACAGCCCCAGTGCAACGTCACAGCATGGAACATCCTCTGTAGGGTTCCCTCTGCCAGGGCGAACCTCACTGGGATGCAGTGAATGCTCCTGTGGCTGCGGTGGCTCATGCTATGGGAATGACTTCTGATTTCTTTGCAAGGGCAGGTGTGGGGGAGTAGAAATCACAGGGGCGGCAGGCATTTGCCCCCCCGCCCCCCGCATACACTGGTACGTCCTCCGGCGCGCCTCCAGCCCTTATGCCAGGTGCTTGTGCAGGTGAAGCAGGTGTGGCAGTTTTCCCAGGAGCACCAACAATGATGGTCCCCTTTGTATAAGGCACGTCCAGATCTGCTCTTTGTGCCCCCTCGGTCCACCTGCCAAACCCAGGGGAGCTGAGGGAGCCCTCGCAGAGGCAGGTGTCCTGGTGTCCTGAATGAAAGCACATCTGCCACATCTCTGCAGTGGCTGCAGTGAGTCTGCACAGGCAGGATGCGCCTTTGTGGGCTTCCCGGAGCAGCCCGCATTCGTCCTCCAGGGGCTTCACTGCCTGTGCAGCTTGGCCTTGGAGCCCAGCTTTTCCTCCCGGTGCTGTGGCATCTCTGCAGACACGGGGAAGGTCAGTCCTGCCTGCACAGTCCAGGGCAGAGTGCCCCTCATCTCCGCTACCAAGACCAAAGGAGCAGCAGCTGTGTTGTCATTGGCTGAATCCTGCAACAAACAACATGGGATTGTCAAGTCCTCTAAAGACCTCAGCAGGTAGAAGGTCTCTGGACACAAAATTTAATTTCGATCTTTTACTTAAAAAAAAAAAAAAAGAAAAATTAACAGAAAAAAAAATCTAATAGAAGAATACGAGTAAATTATATATACTCAGAGTTCACCCAAATAAACGGCCGATAAAATATAAAAAGACACTAAACGTGATTGTCAATGTTTGGATATGGTTACATCATTCTCCCTTTGTTATTGAGAATGAAAGGTGGAAAATTAAAAACGTCTCCAGATCTCATATTTTCACTGATTTTTCTAAAACCAACAAATGCCTTTCCTTTGGCCCATCATAGTTTTTTCCTGAAGAGCAAGGTAGGTTTACACTTTCAAAATAAAAACAACTCAAAGAAAGAAGGGCAAAAATATATTCACTTTTTTGGTGTTACTGCCTGTCTTCTCTGATTCCCATTATCCATGGTCTGATTTATTTTGGTATCGCGTTCATGCTAATAATATCTGCGCTGTCAGTATAATTACCGATGTCATCTTAACTGTGATAGTTTAAGAGCTTGACATTTCTATATTTAAAAATGACATAATACCTCACAATTAAAACTAAACTTTTCAAAGTTAAAAGTTTAGGCTAGCAGGCTACACATCACATCTTCTGACTGCTCCGGAATGATTTTGAAATTACATTATTAAAAGGAATGCATTTAGCTCTTCTCTAAAAAGAACGATAGGAGAAAGAGGAATTTAAAAAGTGAAAAAACACAAGAAGGCCTTGAGAATGAAATGTGGTTCATCTGCTTCCGAATTGTGTCTCCTTCATGTCATCAGCTGGACTTTAAGGCGGCACCCTAAAGATATGGGACTTCTACCCGCATCGACATATAATATAACCAGCATCCCTGATTATATCCAAACCCATCTGAGCTATTTTAAGACCTTTGTAGGTCTCAACCATTCTTACTTTAGAAATCCTTACCTACAGTCTTATCATATCCTTTAAAATACACAAATATCATACATATTTATTGATCTGTACATCGTCCTAGGCATTGTTCTACATACATTAGTGAACAAAACTAAGATCCCTACTTTGTGGAGCCTTTATCCAATATAATTTATATACAACTGACGAAGAGTCAGGTTGAGTATTCATCTGGCTCGTTACATTAAGTAGACACTTGTTTTAGTCAGGTTAGGCTAGACTATGCTGAGGTAACAAACGATCTCCCCGATCTCAGTGGCTTAACATAACACAAGTTTACTTTTGACTCATTGCATGTTCAGTGTAGGTTAGAGACTCTGTGCTCCATATAGTTTCTTAGGAATCCAGACTTCAGAAGGCATCGCCATCTTCAGAAGGCATAGCCAGCCCAGTGAAAACATACAACGTCTTTAGTCTCCATCACCGAGAAGGAGTAAGCTGGAGAGTCACGTACTGGCTCTAAAATGCTCCATACTAGAAGGGACAAAGGCCACGTCTAGTCATACCCAATGGCCAGAACCAACCAGAAGGCCCTGCTGAACTGCAGGGGAACTAGGAAATGTTGGGAAGCCTGGGACTATTCATGAGCAGTGAGTGTCCCTGCTTATAAATAAACAAATAAGCAAAACTTATTTAATATTCACTGATCAAATTTTGCAGTTTTTCTTTTATATTTTTGAGCCAATAAATGCTTTCTTCAAGCTACAAATATTGACATGAAAAGCATTGTTCCGTAATTATAATAGTTACATTTACCGATAGCTCCATCTATGCCAAGCACTTTACAGGAGCTTTAATACATGCTCATAAATGTGCGACCATTCACATCGATACTGTGACGTGGTAGGTTTGATTCCTGTCCCTATTCTACCGCTGAGAAAACGGAGGCACAGAAAGGATGGGTCGCATAGCTAGTAAATGGCAAAGCCTGAATTGGTACCATGTGGACCTGCGGTATTTATCTTTTCTGCCTGTACCAACACTTATGGTAACAGTAATGAAAGACGAGAGAAAAGAAAAGGGAAAAGCGAGCCTCCTCCAGCCCAAGTCAAGACCAGTAGCGAGCAGTTCTCATTTTCTTTTGGGTGTGTTCCTATCCAGCACAGTGCTCTAAAGAGATGAGAGAGAAAGAGGATTAGCTCTCATCCTTCAAAGGCTTGATATTTCAATACCCGATACCATCTGCATTCTGATCCAACGGGATAAAACACTTATTCAACCAGTGCTGTTCGATAGAGCTCTTCTTGTTTCCAAATGAATGGCTAATGTGACTAAGGGATGGAAGTTATTAAACACACAAACGAAGTTCGCCAAGGCCATGCGTTTCATGGCTGTGTCCAAAACAAACAAAAGTGAGGTCAACTCACAGGAGACAGTGCCGTACCCCAAACTTGGCAAAGCGAGATCCGGAGAACATCCGTGACTCAGCACACCCATTCACAGCGCACGCCGTTTATTCTTGCGTGTGTATTCAGTGTGTCACCACGGAGGGCAGACAAGACTCAGCCACATGCAGGCGTGCACGAGCCTGCACACACTTGTGATCTAAAGTAAGAAGCCACATTCAAGAACCCAGACTGTGCCACTCCAGTTATAGAAAGTTCAAGAACAGGCAAAACTTATTTATGGCAACAGAAGTCATTAAAGAGGTTACCCTTGGGAGGAGATATGAGGGAACATTCTGGAGCGATGGAAATGTTCTGTATCTTGAACTAGGTGGTTACACATTAAAATTTCATCAAACTAAGCACTTAAGATGTGTGCATTTTACTGTATATGAAATGTACCTCAATAAACTTACTTTGCTCTCCTTCTTCACTAGAAATCACTAATCAGGTAATATGTGATTCCACCATCAGGGGCCAGACAAATCAGGAGTCGCTTTCACACACATTAGCTGGGTGATCTGGACTAAATCACTTAATTTCCCTAAGCCCCAACTACCACATCGGTAAAAAGGAGCCGATCATTGTGCTTACCTATGCCCCCCTTAGCCCTAGACGTAAAAAGAAAACAAAACAAAACAAAATGACAACAAAAAAAACTATGCTATTGTAGGGTTAACTCAAAACATAGCCCTTCCACATACTCAGAAGATGGACAGCTGCCCGGCCAGCAGCCTTCAGCAGTGCCTACTCCCCTAGGACGTTTCCTGCTGCTCCCAAGGACATTATCTGCTCCTGGAACCAAACAGCACATCTTGCTCCCATCCGTTGGAGAAGGCGGCTGCTCCCCCTATGAGGTGACCCTTCCCTCTGCTCGTAGGCGTAAAAAAAACCAAACCAAAACAAAACAAAAAAACCTCTGCTTGCTCTTAGTCAGCAGCAGAGCTTCTTCCTGCAGTTCTGACTGGCCGCTGCCCAGGCTCCGCTGCCTTGTGGGTAATGAATGGCATTTCTCACCCCTCTGGTCCTCCTGGTGGTTCTTCTAGAATATCCAAACCCAGGTGCAAGTTCCAGGCCTGGGGCTCCTGTGTTACAGTTATATTCATGAATTTGTGTGCGTGTGTGTGTGTGTGTGTGTGTGTGTGTGTGTGTGTGTGTAATAATCTCGATGGCCCATCAGTACTGGGAACAGAATCAATACCACCCAACAAATGATTCCCCGTTCCTAAAGTCAAGAAGAACTTAACATTTAAACAATCTCAGAGGAGGGACCCAAAGAGGCGCCCTGAAACTCTAAGCCCGGAAGTGGATCCCTTAGAAGTTATAGAGACAAAAAGACAAGAAGAGGGGATTGAGGGGGGCCCAGCCAGGCCCAGGCCGCTGCATCTGGCTGCATACCTTGCACACTGTACAGCTCCGGGGTCCACGTGAATGGTGCCCCCTGCAGCTGTGCCGTGCAGGGTCACTGGGAGAAGCACCATCAGAAGACTGAGGTTTCAACAGCTCTATGTCTCCTTCTTCAGGAGGAGATCCTCTCAGGTCACTTTGGCTGCATCGGCCCTTTGCCTGGTGACTTCCCAAAGGAGCAAACCCCTTGCCACACCGGGACTTTGTCCTGTCCCTATCTGAGCGCCC
>NW_011888816.1:4295688-4312336 GCF_000151845.1 Pteropus vampyrus | reverse complement strand
AAAAAAAAAAAACTCAATGAGTTGTATATAATCCTCAAAAACATTATTTTTAAAATAAACGCTATGAGTTATATAGAATCCTCTGAAAAACTGTTCTCGTAAAAAGGGTAATTTACAAGGAATTTGTAAAAAAAATAAAAAAGGAAATAATTTAATCAAGGTCGTATTTCAGGTAAGGAATGCAACATTAAATCGCGGGCAGACAGATTGTCCTCGGAACACAGCTTTAACTGTGACCTCCCCACATTAGCTAGACGGGTTCACCTGCTCCATCATGCGGTCAGTCACGACAATTTTTATCTGAGGCTCTGACAATTGGTGACTGGACATTTAGGCAGGGATTCGGCTCCGTTCAACTCGATAAACATGTCCTGAGCTATGGCCTGAGGCTAAGGGCTCTCAAGGTGTTTGCAGTCTAATGAAGAGAAAAGAATACATCGGTCACCACAACATTAGGTAAAATCAGATGACAGAAGAGAACAAAAAGCAGAGAGTCTGTCAACATGGCAGACTGAGCAGACGTGGGCAGGTCTCTTCTCTAGATAAGTTCATAGAAATGCTACATAATGATACAAACAAATGTTAAATACATAGATGAAGTCAAAATAAGTAAGGGAATGATGCCATAAGCAAAGAGAGAATTTGAGGCCAGAAGGATCAGTATAAGCTAAAAACCACCCTAGCCCAAGAGAATTTGAGACCTAAAGATAGACCTCAGAGGTTGGAGATGGAATTCCAGAAGATGTGATGGCAAGGCAGCTGGGTGAGCCCTCTGCACAAAGCCCAGATCCTCTAAGAACTGCCACGTATTTAACAAAGGCACTTGAAAAATTACATCTACTGGCCGAAGAAAGCAGCGAAGACACTTATTTCTAAGATGTTGAACCCACTGTCCAATCTTAACATCTCTAAATATAGGGCAACCCATCATTGTACACCTCATGACATGGTATAATAAGTAGTTAGTGCACATAACCACCTATGAAGCATTCTCACCAAAAATAATTGAACCTGAATCCAATCAAGCTTCTACATCTGTCAGTTCACAGGTAAATGACGTTATGAGAAAGTAATTAACCAAATCCATAATGTGGGAAAATGCTGACCAGTGGCCCAGTTTGTCCAGTAAATCAATGACATGTGAGAGGAAAATAAAAAAAAAGACTTCTTTTTAACGTTGTAGCAGAGAAACTTGATGAATGCTACTTCAACCATTCGATCAAGGTCAACGTCGTCATTGGCAAATCACATAGTATGGACCCTTGATATGATATGATGAAAATGGCACTTCACCTTTGTGTTCTTTATCCCCCAAACCCATAAGCTCTGTCCAACCATAAAAAAAAAAACACATTAGACAAATCCAAATTAAAGACCATTCTACATGATACTTAACCAATGTTTCTCAAACTTACCCAAGTTACCAAAAATAAAGAGAATCTAAGAAACTATCACAGTCTAAAGAAGCCTGAAGAGACCCAATGGGATCCAGGAACAGAAAAAGGATGTTAGGTAAAAATTAAGTAAATCTGAATAAATATGGACTTGAATTAATAAATTAATAATGTATCAATATTAATTTGTTAGTTGTGATAAATGTGCCATAATAATGTTAACAATAGAGAAAACTAGTACAATTTAAATGGAAACTCTTTGTGGTATTCTGGCAACTAAAACTATTCTACAGTAAAAAGTTTACTAAAAAAAAAAATAAACGATAACTTCTGAGGAAGTGAAAAACACAAATGTAAAGTTGAAGTAATAGCTAGCTATATTGACTCTGGTTAAGTTAAATCAAAATCACTGGGTGTGAATATATGAGGCATAGTTTTTTTCTGTTGTTTTTTTTTTTTAATATTTTATTTTATTAGTTTCAGGTAGCAGGCATAGTTATTTTTTTAAATGTCTGAGAAAGGGAGCGACAGGAACAGAGAGACACAGAAGGACACACACACAGAGACCCATACATAGGTGTTGTAAACTGAATTGTGTCCCCCCCAGATGGAAGCTCTAACCCTCCCCGTAATTGTGTTTGGAGATGAGGCTTTCAGGGAGACAACTTAGGTTAAATGAGGTCAAAGGTAATCATTCTGCTCAAAACAATTAGACAAAGAACAATGAAAACTTAAACACTAGAAAGAAGGAAATAAAAGTAAGAACACCATGAGCTGCAGCTGCGCACAAAGGCACACAGTGGAGAGGGCTGTTAATAAATCGACAATAAAATGGTAGCTGACAGACAAGAAAACTATGAAAAGAATGCAGGATCCAATCAGGCAGAAAAAAAAAAAAAAAAGATAAAATGAAGCCAGTCAAGTGGAGAAGGAAATTAAGTATGTTCCGGCTAGGAGAGCAGATTTTCATTCTCCTAAATCAGGATAAAAATAGGAAGAGATTACAATTGAAGTTGGTTCCCCGGGGAAGGCGTGAGGCATTTATTAAACCTTAGCCAACCTGGAAGGCTTCGGCTGGGCCTGGGCCTGGCTCTGGGCTGGGCCTGCCCAAGGCGGCCTGGTCCCTGGCATAGAGAGCACCCAATTGTAAGAAAGGGTTAAACAAGTGACTCAGGTAGACCTGGCTCAGAACAGAAGTTCTCAGGGCCCCAAAGAGCTTTTATTTCATGGGTTTTAGCTACCAATAATTAATACATTAGAATTTAAAACTAGAAATTAAAAATACTTCAGGCATTTAAAAATAACCAGAATAAACGCAATACGTTGTTTACAAAAAAAAAAAAAATGCAGAATGAGAACAATCCAAATGTTCACAAATACTGAAAAGTCTAAGTGAACTGCAGTTTATCTATACGATAGAATATGATACAGCTTATTTTTGGCTAAATCTATAGATTACGATGTGGATAAATCTCAGGGGAATAAAACCTTTTGAATGAAAAAGGCAAGTGGTGAAAGAATAGAATATACAATACCATTTTGTACACTTTTTAAGGCAAAAAAAATTAATTGGTAGAAGTGGATCTTTGAATGTCAGGCTGAATTTGGACTCACTTCAGTAGGCAGTAAGAGCTCATTGTTGGATGAGTGGGCCATCAAAAGATTTGAGCAGGAAACCCAGACCTCTGCTATAGAAATCAGTCTAGCAGATTCTGAACCTGGAGTCCACACTCAAAATTCAGGAGGCTTATGTCTTTGCATGGGGGGAAAATTACATTTTTTTCAGGAAATGGAACGTTTCCTTCGATTATGAGTGTGATCAACAAAGCTCAATGGTATTGGCAGAACCTGTGACTGTCATCAATAAAAAAAATCACATGTATGTCATATCACATTACAGTTATGGTAGATGTCTTTAAATATCCTTTATATTCATCACAGCATTAGATCTGCTGCTGGATCTCGTTACTTAATGAGTTAATAAAGAAGCACGCATATATTACATTACAAATTTGGTTTTTAAAACATTTTGCAAATGCATTTCAGTATAAAGTTTTCCTTTGTAAGTCTATGTTTCATTTTATACATTTAAAAAGTTATTCTGAGAATGTCCATCAACTTCGCCAAACTGCCAAAGAGGTCCGAGCACAAAAAGTGAAAACTAAGTAAGATGGTAAGAGGGGAAGGTGGCAGCAGGTCCCTGGAGGCTGCTGCAGCCATCTGAGCTGGTAATAACATGGCCCACCAGGATGAGGGGTGAGGATCAATCCCCTGAGTGTCTGACTTCTTTCCTGCTCAGCCCCAGCACCTAACACTGTACCTGAAACATAGAAGCCACCAAGTCAAATTTGTTTAATGAATGAAAAACAGAACTGACACAGGCGATTGTGATGTGGAATATACTGGGTTGGTACAGTGAATCGGCTTATGAAGCTAGAAAGAACAAAGGGTCAAAGGAGATGGGAGCTGTTGCATCCACACCCAGCTGCGTTCTAGTGACGCCTGGCACTACAGCGGGGGGCAGGAGGATGGAGACTTGCAGGGAGCCCACTGCAGGTAAAGGGTTCCTTCATCTTCCGAGTCTCCAGATGGCCTGAATCGCCCTTTGGACTTGGTTTTCAATTTCACTTATCTTGTTCCAAATTTGCTTCTTCTCTTTTATACGTGGGACTCTTGAGCCATTGTTGCCAAGCATATTTGTCAGTCTTCCTGAATGACTTCCACAAAAGCCAGTTGGAACATGGCTTTCCCCAGCTCAGAACTCTTATTGCAGGGGACATCTTAGCCTATATGAAACCATGCAGGCAGGACCTAGATCTGCGGCCAGAATTATAAAATTAAAGGAAAGACCATTCATAATGGTTAATTTAATGTGTCATCTTGACTGGATCATAGAATGCCCAGATATCTGATTACATAGATGTGGCAGGGTAGGGGGAACTCACTCTGCCTGAATGTCTCCGAGCTGGGACATCGGTCTTCTCCTGTCTGCAGATTTGGACTCAAATTGAAACTTACATCATCAGGTCTCCTGGTTCTCAAGCCTTTAGACTCAGACTAGAATCACACCACTGGCTCTCCTGGATTTCTAGCTTGTCAACTGTGGATCCTGCGACTTCTCAGTCTCCATAACCACACAACGCCTTATGATAAATCTCTTCATATGCACGTCCTGTTGGTTCTGTTTCTCTGGAGAACCCAGACCGATGCAGATGTTTACAAATGTCAGATAGAAATGTCTAAAGCCTCCTCTGATGAAGGGGTTATAAAACCGTAAATTCAGAGAAAAATCGTTTGCTTCTTTGGCTTTACTTTTTGCCAGACAAACAAAAGAACCTCAAGAAAAATGAGGTAATGAATTTCAGTAAAATTTAAGTTTGGCTGAAATGGTGGAGGTGAGGACTGCTTTGGAGGAGAGCAAGAATTAGGATTATCTGGGGCACGTGCTCACACACGCATGCGCGTGTGCGTGCACACACACGCAATCTAGCTTGGGACCTTTCTTCCTGGGTTTAGAGGCGCAGGCAGGCCCAGGACGTGGCGGGGGGCCTTAGCTCTTTCTTGCAGACAATCAGGAGCCACACCAGGAGGGTGGTCCAACATAAGCCAGGTTCAGCCTCTTGCCAGGATCATTCTCAGGGCCCTTGGGGTCATTCAGGGGGCCTGGGAGGCTGCCTGCTGCTGCATTCAACACAGACTCCTGGGGCATTTGAGTTGTTGCAGCCCATGCTGCATTTTTGACATCTTTCCTACTTGGCCTCTTCCAGGCAGTGCTCGTCCTAAATTATGACCTCTTGACACCCATACACGATGTGGTAGGGGAGAGCATCGTTCCCCGGGAATGGCCAGGGCAGATATGCTGAAACGGCGGAGAGAGGGTGCCTCGGCATTACTTTGGGCGTTTGGCTGCAGGTGACCCAGGGATCAGCCTGCCTACTGGCCTCACCCCCAACATTACAGGTGTTGTCTGGCCTCCGCTTCACGGAAAGTCCGGGCGCAGGGCACACCTGTGAGCGCCCACGGAGTCCCAGGCTCTGCCCTCCCCCACTTCCCCTCCACTTAGGGTTGGGGGAAAGGAGGAAAGCAGAAGACAGATCAAAAGGTTCTCGTTTTTGATGGAAATGAGGGAGGCTGGCAGTGGACACCTCTCCACATCCCCAGGTAGGCCCGGGCGGGATTAGGGTGGGGTCCCCAGGCCTCGCAAGCCCCACCCCCTTCTACTTCAGGTGGAGGTGACGTCAGAGAGAACTGAGAGGGGGAAGGTGAAGAGGTGCTCAGCCTTGACCCGGCCGAGGGGGCGGTCCCCGGCCACGCGCGCCCCGCCCCGCCCGGCCTCCGCAGAAGCCTCAAGCACGCTGGCCGCCGGCGGCCACTGCGGCAGCGACAGTCGCCTTCCTCCGGTCGTCCGCGCGCAGGTGAGCACAGGGGCTCCAGCCCCGGGGCCGCCAAGGAAGGAGCGGGGAGCTTCGTGAGGCTGAGAGCTGGAAGGGAAGGAAACGTAATCGGATTCCGCAGAGGTCTAGAAGTGGGGCTGAGGGACGCGAACCCCAAACCCCCGGGCGGCGAGGAGGTGCTCTCTGCCATGCTCTGAGAGGTGAACGTGTCTTTACCGAGCGCCTCTGTGGGTCCCGGGATGCGCTGAGCGCTTAGATGCCGGCGGCTGTGTGGAGATTGGGGCCTCCCGGATCCTGGGGCGGGGGCTCCCGGGGGGCCCCACATCCTCTCCCAGTTGTTCCAGCAGCAGAAGATACCCCCCCCCTCCCCGGGTTTTGAAAAGGCCACCCCAGGCTCGCGGGTTGACGACCGCACACAGAAACCTTCCTTGCTTGTGTGCTTTGAAGAATCGCCCTGCCTCAGCCTCGTGCCTGTCAATCCGCGCAGGATTTGTTCTGTCGGGGGTGTTCCGTACAGGTGGAAAAATCTACAGGGGGGGAAAAAAATAGACTTGTTTTTGAAAACATTTTTTCAGTTTAAAATTTCAGCAAACCCGTTCTCTCTTTCCTTGCATTTGAAGCGACACTTGCGTGTAAGCCCCAGCTTTGGGTCTTATCTCTGAAGTTCTGGGTTGACCGCACCGCACCCCACCCCATCCTACCCCACGTTTCCCCGTGAGGTTTTGATTTGGAGGAAGCGGGTTTGTGTTTTAACAGTGTGCAAGTGTTTTGAACTTAAGTCAGGGGCCTTGGACACATTGTCCTTCTGTGTTCTCTCACCTGCAGCTGGAGGAAAAGATGTTCACCGTGCTGACACGTCAACCTTGTGAGCAAGCAGGTTCGTATCCCCGAGTGATTTTGTCCAATTACATGAGAATTTCAGCTTCAGCCCACAGTTTCTCATCCGTATCCCTTGCAAATCATTGTTTAGCCTTTTTGGGTTGAGGCTCAGTTGCTCACTGGGTTTTCATCTCAGGCATTCCTCAGATAAAAGTAATGCTTTCCATCAAAGCTATGCAAAACAAGGACTAACATGCACGTTTCGCTTAAACGGTTTTTCCGGTTTGCATAATCCATTAATTTGGCCCTTGTGGTTTCCCTTACCCTGCTGTAAGATTTGCTTTAGAATATTGTTGATTTTGTGATGAACTTTAAAATACTTGGGTCTTTCCTCTATTTCCATCCAAGTGTTGTTGCTGGCACAGCGCCTACAGCATCCCCTCCCCTCCCCCATCCCCCGCCCGCCATAGGTCAGCATTGTTACTGCTGATACTGCAGGCACATGTGCAGAATTCTCTGTCTCTCTCTCTGCCTCTCTGCCTCTCTCTGCCTCTGCCTCTCTCTGTCTGTCTCTGTCTCTGTCTGTCTGTCTGTCTGTCTGTCTCTCTCTCTCTCTCTCTCTCACACACACACACACACACACACGCACGCGCGCACACACACACACACACACTTCCAAGCTTGACCCCCCTGCCTGCTTCTGGAGCACCTTCTGCAGTTGCTCATCCGAAAGCCCAGAAGGCTCGGGCTCCTCCACTCTCAGGCAGGCAGTTTGTAATGACCGTGTTTGTACAGCCAATGACGGCACAGCTCTAGCCCCCGTTCCCCAAGCGAATGAGACCACGTCTAGTCCATTTTGCTTTGTGACAGGTTTTTCTGCCTGGGCAAGGGTTTGCTTAAGGTAATCATAGCTTTTTACCTAAAAAACTGCTGAAGCACAGAAGACTTAGGAGCCCAGCATATGGCTGTGGTCAGGAGACTGCTTCCCTCCCGCTTCCCTCCCGCTTCCCTCCCAGTGGACAGATGTTTTTAGTCATACCCTTAAATTGGGTATTCTTGTCTTGCAAAGGATATGATTTTAGGGTAGTAGGGGCGATTTATATAAATCTTTTTGTTATCGTAAAGGAAAATTGTACCTAAGGAGCTGGTTTACTTTGATTTCCAGGTTTTCCCCTAAACACTTGAACTTTTAATACATATACTAAACATCACACGTAGAGACTAACTTGTTACATTCCTTCCAAAGAACAATTTTAACTTGGCAGATAGAACCTCTCCTATGTCTAGTTAGAGGAAAAAAAAAAAGTCCCTTAAACTAACACTGACATGTGGATTCTTTAAAAGTTAATGCAAAGTTTGCCTCTCTGGATAAACTGGTTTCTGTCTGGGTTCATGTACTTTTTTACAGAATCACAGGAAAGTGAGCTAGGACCCCTTTAGAGACTCTGAAGGTCAACTCCATGGTGGTTATCCCCCCTCCAGTTGCTATCACAAATGATTCTGCAATGAGTAACTTTGTATATAAGTCATTTTACACATGCGGGACTAGTTCTGTGGAATAAATTCCCTGAAGTGAGATTGCAAGTCAGATAATATACACATTTTGCAATTATTGTGAGTAACTATTGACAAATTGCCCTTCACTGATGCTGTGCCAGTTTAAATTCCCGATGATGAGGTAGAAGAATTAAGGCATTGAGTGATGACCTTGACATCAAGAAGTGTCTGTGGCAGCATCTATACTGCAGGGGTCAGATGGGACAGAAAGAGATGGCTATTCTGAGCCACTGAGACCCGCTGCATGACTGGCCACCCCAGGTAGTGAGTATTGTGATATGGCTGGATATTGGTTCTGAGTCTAATGCTATTATGGTGGTATATACATGCCTTTTTTTTTTTCTTCCAGAAAAAAGTCTCCTAAAAATAATGGAGTAAAGCATAGGTTATGATGATCTAAGGGTAACTGTTCTGAAATAGGACGGAATCGACCCCATTTCTGTTCAGTATAACTTTTCTACAGTGATGGAAATGTTCCACGGCTGCCCCGTCAGTATGGCAGCCACGAGCCACACGTGGTTATCCAGCACTTGAGATGTGGCCAGAGTGAGGAACTGAGTTTTTGATTTTATTTAATTTTTATTAATCTACTTTTAAGTACCCAATGGTGAGAGACATACTGGGATTCTCTGAATCCGGTGATCTTCCTGTTATGCTAGTGTTTATCATATTTCAGCCATTTGGGTGTCATCATGTACATTTATGCCATAATAGTTCTACCAAGACTGTTATATAGTCAATATTTTAATTGCATGTCTTTTTATCTTTTTAAAAAATTAAGTATAACTCCCAAAACTAATATAATATTATATGCCAACTGTAATTTAAAAATAAAAAAATATTTTAAAAAATTATGTATAATTTATATATAGTGAAATTTATATATAGAACTTAAGCTGTGCCTCTAAACTGGGTATTCTGGCCTACCAAAGAGATATGTTTTTAGGGTAGGTATAATTTATGTCTTTTTTTTCCTCACGTGAAATTACACCTAAGGAGCTGGTTTCCTTTGATTTTTAGGTTTTCCCAAAGGACTTTGAAAGATTTGACGAATTTTGACAAATGCATACACCCATATCATCCACAATCTTATTAAGATATAGAGCATTTTCATTACCCTAGAAAGTGCCCATGTGTTCCCTGAATCCCTTCTCCCGACCCCCAAACAATAACTGTTCTGATTTCTATCACTTGCCCACTTTAGAATTTCCCATAAATGGAATCATTTCAGTATAGTACAGTACTAGCTTCTTTCTTTCTTTTTAAAAATCTAGTTGCCACTTTATGAAATTTTCATTAGCCCACACTTGTTTCTTAAGACTCAACTAAGTATCTCTTAGTAATCTTCTAGTTAAGCAATATTAGTTTAAAGTTAATAAATAGACATAGTTTATGATGGTATATAACATATTTTTACACAATATATATAGAATAATATATCTTTACTTAGGGGCTATATATTTAGTTTAAGATTATTCACGTACTTTATTTTTTTTTCCTTTTAAATGGATAGATATAGTTTACATATTATGATTAAAATACAAATACCAGAGATTACATGACCCATTTGGGAAGAAACCCATGGATTGGGGTCTAGATAGTCTTTGTGAAGATGCAGGTGACACCTTGTGCCTTCACTGTAGGTACAGGAAAAATGACTGAAGGTGAATTCTTATTGGGAACTCAAATACTTTAGAAATTCAGACATGTCACCATTTGTTTGATAATAAGTGACCGTGTACTGATCTTTAAAGTAAATCATTGATTATATATGAATTAAAGTATTAATTTTTTTTATTTATCTGCGATTATTTTTAAATGAAATATTATGTCATCTACTTTTTTTTTCAAACATATCACCCCATATTTTTCAAATGTACATTGAAACAAATGTTACTGTAAATCATCTCAGAGACCAGGAGTAATATGCATCGCATACGTTAGGAAATTCCACAAAGCTAACCACGCATACCCGTCCTGCAAAGGCTGTTTTAGTTCACTCTTTGGGGGAATGATGAATGGGTATTGGAGCCCAGTCGCTGCTCTGCCTTAAAGGTGTGGGTCTCACGAAAGTCTCACGGAAGAAGTGACGTACACACATAGCACAGGCCATGGATTCTACAAAGAAGGCCAGTGCCTTGTCCCTACTTTCCTCTCACGTGTCTTCTGGGTCTTCCCGCCTTAGGCCTCAAGGCCCTCTCCCGAACTCCAGCCATTGTCGCCTTGGTGGTCTTGCTTTTGAGTGTTGTGGTGCTGGTGGCTATCACCCTCATCCAGATTCACCAGAAAGAGATCCTTCTTCCAGGACCAAAGGTAAGCGTGAGGGGATTGGCACCGAAGGGGAGAAATGAGCTATGACATCAATTATTCCAAAGTCATGAGTTAGACGATAAGAAAACTCTTTCCCCTGCCTCCAGCTGGAGCCGGGAAAAGTGGCTTAAAACCCAAAGGAGAAGGTCCAGGCATGCTGGGTTTGCGATGTCTGAGGCCACGCATGGACAGTAACGACACTTCCGAGGACTCTATGGTCTTGCTTTGACCCCTGACTCATGGAATCGAGGCTACACTTTGTAGCTAGTAATTACAGATGGCTACCAAAGATTCACCAGCTTGTGCATTCCCCCAGAGCATACATCTGTCATCACGAGGGGTGATTAGGGGACCCGGGCACCTCTTCCGGCCTAGCCTGGGCGAACAAAAAATCGAGGACTTGACAATGTCTCCGTGAGCTGTGTTTGTGCTACTTCTCCTCAGTCTAGACCTGTGCCATGATCCTTCTGACTCGAGCTGAAAAAATTACTCAGGACCTTGTGCTCACTTCCAGAGGCCATTCTCAGCCCTTGATAGGTCCATCCTCAGATACCCTCTTATATGACCTCTGGGAGCCTGAGAATCATATATATCGCCCCAGCCTTGGCTGTAAGGATGATGGGAGGTGATCCCATGAGGGACTGTCAAATGAAAGGTGAAGAGAGTCAGCGAGTCCTTCAATCAGTAGGTAGAGGTCAGCATACTTGTCCTGTAAAGGGCCAAATAGTACATATTTTAGACTTCTAGGGCCATTCATAGTCTCTGCTGCACGTGCATCCTTTTATTTTTGTCTTCTTATGACTCTAAAAAAGTAAAACCCTTTTTTAGCTCGAGAGACCTATGGGCCAGGTAATTAGGACCAACTATGTTATTCGAATCTCATTTAGCATTTACACTTGACCTCACGAGTGCTTTCTAACATCTTCCTGCTGTCAGTGACTGTTCGATGACTACATCTGAGATAGAAGTTTTTAAAAGATAAGAGACTAATATTGCCTGGGCTCTGTGGATGAGTTTGAGCCGCCGTTCCAAGACTACCTTTCTATAGGATGAAAGGAAAATCTTTAGATAATGGCATTTAGTGCCTTTATTTAAGAATGTAGTTCATTTTATTTAAGAATCTCAGCCCCCACGAATAACATGAATAAAAAGGAAAAAGAAACCTCATGTAACTGTCCGATAATGAGAGGGAAACAAATTATCTGGTTGTCCAAAGGCATTTCGAGAAGCTGTTTTCTCAAACTCCGGGCACTGCCTTCTTCTATAAACTATATGAAATCAGGATTGCAACTGAGAGTAAAACCATCTTCTTATACTTTGTAAGTTGCTCTTCAGTTTATTGAGCACTTTTTCTGGAGTAATCTCATTTAACTCTCGTGCCAACTCTAGAAGGCGAGCAAAGCAAACCCTGTGACCAGTATTTTACAAGTGAAAAAACATAGATTTGGCCAGTAGATGGCAAGACAGAACTGAAAACCAGCCCCTTCTGTTCCCAGGGCTCTCTTCAGTTACCTGCCACCTTCCCTGGTCCTGAGTTCTGAACGGGGAACCCGGGAGGAGGTGTTGCCTTGTGATAAGAGCACATGTCCTCGTTGGCATAGGAGGGAAGGTAGGGAGATGAGTGCAGATGCAGGAAAGTTTGTTGAATTGAGGGAGAGAAGTTTTTCCTGATTAGCGGGGAGGCTAGTCCTGCCCTTAGACCTGAGTAACTGGGGCCCCTGCCCTGGGCCGCGTATTTCAAAGGGACCTTTTACTCCCTCCATGGGACAAGGGAGTATGCTCTCCCAGAGTCACGGTTCCTCTTCTAGAACATGCTGTGGTGCCCGGGGCCACCACAGGATCTGCATGGGCCTCCTCCAGAGATCCAACCTCACCACTGGTCTGAGGAACAGCAGAGAGGCCACTGCTTGCAGGGAATATAGACAGAGGATGGACGTGGGGTCCGAGCTGTCCCACCTCTTACGGTCAACAAACAGGTGCACGAAGCTCTTGACTCTGTAGACTTGCCAGGAGTGGGAAGAAGACAGGTGGAGTGGGGTGAGCAGGACAAAAGTTTTCATTTGTAAAATTTTCCCTCAGGCCCTACAAAAGTTAGGCATGGGCTGGTCAGGCGGTTGGCAGCTGCTGACTTCCACTTATTCTGGGGTGTAAGTTTATACTTACCTCTGTTCATACTGGGGGACATGGAGGAAGTAGATAGAAGACCAGAAGAATGAACTGAGTGGAGAAAGGAGAATCCCGGGCCATATGGAGGGCCACGGTTTTAATGCTGCTGTCTCAGGTGGGTTCCCCCAGGCAAAGAGGCATGTGACAATAGGACACCTGAGGTTGGCCCCAGGAAGCATGGATACGGGGAGTGGGGAAGGGAGACAGGTTGCCACTGTGGGCACCTGGGGCTCAGTCCTGCTGAGGATGCCACGGAGTCACCGAAGAAGGCATCTCAGGGTTGTCCTCTACCAAGGGACATGCACAGAACACCTGCCTGCCAGCTGGGCTGCTCAAGAGCTATTTACACACCACTTCCGTCAGTCATCAGCTGAAAGGCTGCTCCCTGGGGAATGTTAACTCTGGTACTCCTGGTGCATTGTATGCTCAGGCCACTAGAGATAGCCTTCGGGCAGGTAGAAAATTCCCGGTTGGACATCACGGTGGTGAGGCCTGAGGGACTGTGGGCAGGGAAACCTCAGTGACTGTTCCACGTAGATACAATTGTTATTAACCCCATTCTGCAGATGAAATAGAACAGACAGAGCGAACAGCTGCCCTCGATTCTGCAGATTGAACATAGCAGAACCGGCCTAGAAGAGAGCAGAGAACACCGGCCTGAAGCAAGGGTTGGATCAGAAGACGTGCCTTCGCCAATTAGCAGACAGTTCAGAGGGGATGTTTCAACTCTTCAGAATCTTGCTGTCTGTCAGTCCCCAGTCACAGTCGTAGGGGACAGGAAGTTGTAGCGTTGGAAAACTGGCTCCGAAGGCCCATTCTGCTTAGTTGGGTGGATTCGATGTGAGAGAGGCAGACGTTCTAGGCCAGTGGAACCAGCCTTGAGAGAGAACCTTCCACGTGCAGCTTTTCTCAGGGTGTTGAGAAAACTTTTGCACGGTGTGCTCGAGGTGGGAAGGGAGATTGTGGGGGTGCAGTTGAATGACTGTGAGGGCTTAATCGTCATGTTCATGTTTTCCTGCCAGGAGCCCTGCTTCGCCTTGGTGTGCACCTGGCAGTTGGTTGCGAGGGGCCAGCTCCACAGTGGCCTCCCTAGGGGCGGGGGCTGGAATGTGTCTCAAGCTCTCATGAAAGGCCATGATATCTGGCAATTAAATCCAACTTTGGGTTACCTAACCTTGTTCTTATCTGAGGGCTGACATATCCGCAGCCCCTTATTTCATTGTTACAGGTCTGATCTGCTCTACCAGCTGAAGAGTAAACATGTTGTTCACTCAGGTCCCCACCAGCTTTATGATCATTTGAGACCTGTATCTTCCTCCTGAGGCTTGATGGTCCTCACCTCCAGTCAACAATTGTCCAGAAGCCCTAGAGTTTCTCAGTCCAGCATGATCAAAACCATTGCCGTTGCCTCTTGAGGCTACACAATGTCACTGTTGAAGAAGGGCCTGCATAGTCTCAGAGTTTCGGGGGCAAGCAAGGCTTTTCTCCTGTCACCTGTTCAGGTCACATTAGTTCGCCATGTTGGGTCACTCTCCTATGCTTGGCTGTTACTCTCCAAAACACAACCCCCGGGCCAGCCTGTGTTAAAAGCATTCCCTTCCAACCGTCATCAAGCCTGGATCACCAGCCTGGATCTCTGGGGCCCGCCCTGGTCTACCCCTTGAAGAGTGAGAGTTGGATAATTGGTTTCTTCCTTTCCAGAAGGAGCCCTGGCTTCTTAACCTCCCCTCCGGTCAGATCTGCAGGCCACTTAACTAAGAGTTTGCTTTCCGGAGACGTTTTGTCTGAACAAACACAGTCTGCCAGACCATCTCAGGCACCTTGTTTACTGAACAGTCAGTCACCTCATTAGACCTGGTTTCCTTGGAACTCCGTGAACGTGTGGGGGCTACGAGTACAGGGTTGAGAGCCTGTTAGGCCCAGGCTTATCCCAAGTCTGTGACCTTGGGCAATTACTTACCTCTGTGAGCCGCAGTGTTCCCATCTCTCAAGTGGGGATGATGATAACACCTGCTTTATAGATATAATAACGCTAAAGCACTTTATGCAGTGCCTGGCATATTATAAGCACTCAATAAGTGTTTATTACTATTACTATTTGTATCATAGTGATGATGGTGATGATGAAAAACAAACCTAAGAAAGCTGATCTTACGATCATTGCTTTTGCTTTTGTCAGAAGCTCACACAGTCCTTAAGTTTTGGACCATGGGGTCCAATGGAAGACTTTATTTTTGGTTAAGCCTCTGAGTATGTCTTCAGTTCCATATTCAAGCCATATTTTTTTCTGACACTGTGTTAGACAGCGGGTTACTTACTGTTTCCCATCCCAGCATCACCTGCCCAGCTGAACGGCGTGAGATTCTTCCCCCCTTCCCCACCCTCCCTGGAACGACACCAAGTTCCACCGATCTGGGCAAATGAACTCTGAACACTCATTAAAGATCCACTTTTCCATGTTTGAAAATGCCAGTGAACGATGGTAAAGGTGGTTCATTGTTAGACAGAAGTAGCGTTGGGCCTCACGGCCGGACCCTGTCAGCCCTTCAGCGGGGGCCTGGTGGGCAGCCATCTCTCCAGGCTCACACAGCGGAGCCCATGGCCGCCTTCCATCCTGGCAAAAACTGGACTTTAGCTGGAGCCACAACAAGAATGGACGTCCTTCCTTCCTTCTGATCTTGACCCAGCAACCCTGGCTTCATACACAGGGAAAATGCATGCTTCATGTAGGGTTGGAGTAAAGATTAAGGGAAAGGCAGTTACCCCCTGGAGTCACCCCCTTATTCTCTCTTTTCCAGCTTATGGGTCAGTACAGGCATGGAGGGGCCCATGCATGCTGATCAGGTGGACAGCTGGAGGGAGGAAAGAAAGCCCATGGATAATGTAGAGGGCCCGCTTTCCTTCTTGCCTTCTGTTTCAACCTGTGCTTTGGTCTCATGCTGAGGCTCTGCCTGGAATGGAGTGTGAACAATGCCTCCTTTATTTGCCAGGGGAGGTGTCATGTCAGGATCTGATCAGCATTCATCGGACTGAAGGGCTGAGATTAAGAGGCTGTCCAAGTTCAAATACCAATGAACACAGGATGTTCTGTCTCATATAATGGAGAAGCACTGATTCGGGAGCCGGAGCAACATTTTTTTTTTATTTGGTCCCATTTCAAATGAAGCAAGAATTTGTGATAGTAGAAAGTTGGAAACCTCCTAAATGTCAAGAATCAGGGAATTGAGGAAATAAATTATTGTACATCTCACAGTGGATGCGATGATTGTACTGAAAATGGTGATATCCGTCTATGTTTACAGGCATGGAGAGATATTCATGATATAATTTTAAGAAAGAATTATGTACAATATAATGGAAAGGATTATGTACAATATAATCCTGTGTCGATTTCAAAACATAAGTCTAAACACATATGTATTTATGTAGCTGTATGCTACATAAGACCATTAGGAAAGATATATAACAATAGTTGATTTGAGAGGTGTTACTTACTTTTCTTTCCTTTTTTCCTTGCTTTGTTCTTTTGTTTATTTTGCTTTACTGGTTTTTTAATATATGATAGTAGCCTGTATTTATTGAGCAGCCACTAACCATTAGGCATTTGATCTCCTACTTAATTCTGAAAGTAAGTTGTCTAAAGATGAGAGAGACCAGAGAGGTTAGGCCTCTTACTTAGGGTCATAAATGCAAGAATCTGTCTGACTTGGCCTGCTCCCAGAACCCAACTTCATCTTCCTCCCTGGGCCAGCGTTGGTGGAACCAGGGAAAAGCTGCCACCCAGAAGGCTCAAATACCCGGAACTGACTCCAGGCCCAGCCAGATACTGGCTTGGGTCAGCATTACTCATTCAATCCCCACAGGCTGCGAACACACGTTCTCTCCTGGTCAGGCTGGTCCAGGGCCTGGGCTGGGCCACACCTTCAGGCGAAGCTTCCTGGTGCCTGCCTCAAGCTGGGCGAGATGGTCTGGGGATCCCAGGCTACTCTGCTGTGCACAGCCAGTCCC
>NW_011888816.1:4289778-4295638 GCF_000151845.1 Pteropus vampyrus | reverse complement strand
TTGAGAGGTGTTACTTACTTTTCTTTCCTTTTTTCCTTGCTTTGTTCTTTTGTTTATTTTGCTTTACTGGTTTTTTAATATATGATAGTAGCCTGTATTTATTGAGCAGCCACTAACCATTAGGCATTTGATCTCCTACTTAATTCTGAAAGTAAGTTGTCTAAAGATGAGGGAGACCAGAGAGGTTCGGCCTCTTACTCAGGGTCATAAATGCAAGAATCTGTCTGACTTGGCCTGCTCCCAGAACCCAACTTCATCTTCCTCCCTGGGCCAGCGTCGGTGGAACCAGGGAAAAGCTGCCACCCAGAAGGCTCAAATACCCGGAACTGACTCCAGGCCCAGCCAGATACTGGCTTGGGTCAGCATTACTCATTCAATCCCCACAGGCTGCGAACACACGTTCTCTCCTGGTCAGGCTGGTCCAGGGCCTGGGCTGGGCCACACCTTCAGGCGAAGCTTCCTGGTGCCTGCCTCAAGCTGGGCGAGATGGTCTGGGGATCCCAGGCTACTCTGCTGTGCACAGCCAGTCCCGGCAGTGACCTTGCAACACCCTTCTGTCCGTTTGTTATCAGAGTGGGACAGTATGCCAACATGAGTTTCTATTTGGGGTTTCCCCTCCTTCGTTATGAATACTTTAACTCTGAGGGCCGACACGGATATAATGTGTTTTTCTCATGGGAGAGCTTCCTTCCTTTAGTTTCTTTTTTGTTTATTCCCAAGCTGATAGGCCAAAAGTTTGGAAAATAGAGGGCAGCAGGTGACTGACTGACTATTTATTTCCCTCCTGAGACCTGGGTGGCTCCCGTCCCCCACCTCAGTGGTCCAGATGAGGGGATATCAGGGGACCTATCTTTGTACGTAAGATCTTTGGAGTACTGCTTTTTAACCTTGGCTGTGTATTGCAATCATTAAGGGAGCTTTAAAAATTGTTGATGCCTGGGTCCGCTCCCAGAGATTCTGATTGAATGGATCTGGGGTGCAGCCTCAGCACTGGGAGTTTCAAAAACTCCCCAGTGATTCTAATGTGTGGCCAAATCTGAGAACCATGCCCTAGAACACGTGACTCATCTCACTCTATCTCCTCCCCCACAGTCCAAGAAGAAAATAGTTTTTCCTTCTTGATCAGCCCCTACCTAAGTGGAGCAATGTGAATTAAGCTCTGGAGAGTATTTGGGGCTCTCAGTCACCCCCTGGGGAAAGGAGGCCTCAGTGTCCTAGTGCATTTCTGATTCTCTCTTTTTTCCTTTTATACAGTATGGAATTGTGCTCGATGCCGGGTCTTCCAGAACCACCGTCTACGTGTATCAGTGGCCAGCAGAGAAGGAGAATAACACTGGAGTGGTCAGTCAAACCTGCAAATGTAGTGTGAAAGGTAAGGCCCAGACTGAGTCTGGGAGGCCCAAAGGGAAGCAAGCTAGCATCCGAATGTCCTTTGGAGCCCTGGGAGATGGTCCTGCGAAGCTGCCTGGGCTGGGTATCAGGAAAATATGAGATTTTTATGCTAGTGCTGCTACTCATCAGTACAGTGACCTTGCGCAGTCACTTCCCTTCTCTGTGAAACATGGCAGGATGGGGGGGTATGTCAAGAATTGTGAATGATCTGTGATATTACCCTGCCACTCTTTCATGGATGCTGGTGGAAGACACAAGACTACTAGGTCCGAAACGAAGGACAGTTTATTATTCACAGCAATAGCAGTAGCCAGAGTATCAGCATTTTCTTATGCTGGTTCTCTTAGCCCCAATTTGCACCGAGTAGTGTAAAGAGGGCCAGATAGTACCTGCCCACGCAGTGGGTTACATTACAGAAGAGAAATTTGAGATTAGGGAATACGAAACATTTATAAAGGGCACTGATCAGGCCTACCTTTTGCTCCGGGGGTGAAACTTATCTCTGTCTGCAAACATTCTTGAGAAGATAGTCCAGAACAAAGGCAGCCAGCGCCTCTGCTCATAAAGCACATGGAAACATGAGAGACCCATGGGAAATTGTCTTCCACCAGGTGTTTGTGGGTGAGGGGGAGATGGGGTGGAGGGAGATGGGCAATGTGTAAATAGGCATGGCTCTGCTCCAGCACGGCTTTACTTATGGACCCTGAAATTTTGAATTTCATTATAATGCTCACAAGTTACAAGATACGATTCTTCTTTTAATTCCTCCACCCACCATTTTGAAATGTAAAAATTGTCTTATACGGACTGCACAAAAAACCCATGTGCCACCAACCCCTGAAATAGACCGTTATCAGCATCTTTAATGACCCCCCCATGCAGCTCCCTGCCTCCCCTACAACATACCCTGAGTTTTATATTAGGTGTTTACATGTTCTTCTTTATAGTTTTGTTCTTAACGTGTTTAGTTTTTCCTGTTTTTGAAAATGGAATCAAACACGTGTTTATATAAACAGAATCAAACATTTATTCTTCTGTCATTTGCTTGGTTCACTAACATTGGGTTTTAAGATTCATCTATGTTGATGTGAGGAGCAGGAGCTCATTCATTTTTCCCTGTCGATAGACATGTGTATTTCCCTGGGTTATCAATAAAGATGAGTATCTTTTCTTATGGCCATTTCTGTTTCCTGTGAAATGCCTGTTCATGTCTTTTGCTCATTTTTCTACTGAATTGCTTGGATTTTTCTTATTAATTCATTGGAATTCTTTATATATAACGTGAATATGAATGCTTTTCTGGTGTTATTGTATTGTTGGTAACATCCTCTCACAGCTTATAGTTTGCCATTTTGGTCTCTTCATGATGTCTTTTGATGAATAGAGATTCTTAATTCTTATGTAGGTGCAATTATCGATTTCTTCCTTTATGGTTTGCTCTTCTGTACATCAAGAAGTTCTTCCCTATCCTGTGGCCATAAATATATTCTTCTATCAAAGTTTTATAATTTTGCCTCTTACAATTAAGTCTTTACATAATCAAGCCTAGTAGTGAATGTGTATATGTGTGAGCCTTTTTAAAAGCTAATCTCTTTACATAGTCAATAGCAGTATGATAACTTTGCATGGTGACAGATGGTTACTAGACTTAGTATGGTGATCATATCTTAAGATATATAAATGTCGAATCACTATGTTGTACACCTGAAACTAATATAACATTGTATGCCAACTATACTTTGATGATGACGATGATGAAAGCCAGTCTCTTTAGAGCATTATGATCTTCGAGTTGGCCTGGGGCTTCCCAATCGGTGTGTCCTAATAGGTTACAGGTGTACCCACAGGACAGCAGGTTAGAGACTCCAGACTAGTCCTCCCAGCCCTAAATAGCTCCTTCATTTCTCTTAATGAACTGCCCAAATATTATAATTTCTGGGAGGTCATCACATTGGAATAGTTGAGAAGCAGAACTGGCTTTTCCCAAGAGTCTTCTGTGATTGGCCAGGGTGAGTTCTGATCACCTGGCCTCCCAGGGAGGGCAGCCTAGAGCTCGCCTACCCTTGTGCATAGGTACCACAGATTAGATTCTCTAAAAGGAGATGCTGAGGCAATTTGGGATGTAAGGTAGAGATCTGCACCTGTGGGAGGAAGGAGGAAGAAGAAGGATTGGACAGAGGAAAGGTTAACGCAGACCTGACAAGTTTCAGCCAATTAGTCACCCTTCACTGGGTTGCAGTGGCCTGAAGTGGCTGGGCTGTGATACTCCTGTCACGTTCAATCATTGGATGTTGTCATCCTGGGAACAGGAAGACATTGAGCAAGGCTGCCAGCTCTCTTTAGCAGAGGCAAACCCTGAAGTTGCTGACAGCTGGGACAGTAAGTCTTTATTTAAAGGGCATCTGTGTGGCACCTCTCTGGGCTCGTCACCACAGGAGACCTGGATGTTTTCTGAGTACTGCCTGCATTGTTGTCCACAAGACACAGGCGGCAGTAGCTTTGCTGTGACCTCAGCCAGAGATCCCATCTCTGTTCTCCTAACTTCCGAGCCATTTCCTCAGCTGTAAGTATGAATAAGTGCTGCAGGATGCTTGTTTAGGAAAGAGAGACCACACATGTCAAGCAAAGACAGGATAGTGCAGGGCGATGATTAAGACTTCACCTCACTCCTGTTGTGTGAGCTCTGGAAATTATCTCACATCTCTGAGTCTTGACCCTCTTATCTCTAAAATACAAAGCATGATTATAGTAATACCTCCCCTGTACGAATGATTTGAAGATTAAATACATAATATATGTCAAGCAGGTAGCAAATGCCTGGCATACAGTTAGTCAGTGCTTAATAAGTGTTAGCTATTATTATCCATGGGACACTATACTGTAGAGCTTCTGGTAGATATTCTTGCCAAAAGGTGACTCTGTCCCTTAGTTACAAGATCTGTTTAGACTCGGGAAAGCATTTCAGCCAAGTCAGTCCTGATGGCCCTCTGACTTGAGGGAGAGGTGGGACTTTCATGAGGAGGACAGGCCGACCCTCAGGGGCAGGGGCCCTTGGCCCACCCAGGGTGTGATTTAGGGAAGGGACAAGGTCATGGACCCACACCGCATCCATAAATGGATCTTCCGTCCTTTGATCACAGTAGCCTCAGAGATCCCTCTATACTCTGAATGACCCAAAGACAACAAACTAGAGCTTAATTACAGAGTCGAAGTTTGCTAAGTGTCATCCCTTCGAGGACATGTTGTTTTTCCAGGGATAATCTGGGTTTCTGGTTTCTCAACTGCAAATTTCCCCTGGACAACCTTGTTTTATCCAGTGTGAGGGGGTGGTGTATGCTTGCTCGCTCAGCAGTGGCCCTCAGAAATTTATTTCTCAGGAGGTCCCTAGTGAGTATCAGACCTGGGTTGCTGCTCTTTTCTGTGAGTTCACTGGGTGCTGCCTTTGCCCGCAGTTCCCAGGCTGGTGTCTGTAGCTCTGGCTGCTTGCTGTAAAGCAACGTTCCCTGGAGGGCACTGATTCCTTGATGCCCCTTATCTCTTGCAGTGTGCAGTGCCAGTGCCACAAGGGACGTTTGTGTTTTCCCTTTACACCAGTGACTAGAAAATCTTTAAGCTCCACTGGAGCCTAAGCTTAGCCATCTCCTTCACTACAATACCTCAAAGAGTTGCTTCAGGGACCAGGCTACTACAGTACTGAAAGCATCTCTTGCTAGGCACATAACTTATGCTTCGTCCCACCTCAAGTAAGTTTTGTGCCATCTGCCCAGCCCTCTGTCCCCAGATTGCAATAGCAGTTTTAACTGTTCAGAAGATTGGGAATCCTAGTATCCCATGAGTCTGTAAGCCCAATCTCCTTTTCCCTCTAGGAGGCTTAAGGGACCTTATGCAAATAGGCCTTCAAGTGACATGCTTAGATATGCCAAATGTCAACATTCTAACAAGGCTTCTCAGCAGCTCTCTATCCTGCTGGTCCCTGCTAGGGACCAACTGTAGCAGAATATATTTTGTTTGCTCGAGATTAGACTACACAATCCCCTGACTGTAGGGTTGCATGCTGGTTTGAAGATCTCATTTATCGATTCATTTATTCATTCATGGGTTTAATAAATATTTATTGAGTGCCTGCTGTTTGCCGGTAATGTTTCTTGGCACTGAGAATTCTAAGATAAACAAAGTCTCTGCTGTTAGGGAATTTACATTCTAACAAAGGAGATAATAAATAAATAAACAGGTATATAATATATCAGGGAGCAGAACTGTGAGAGCTTGAGATGCAGTAAGGGTTTTGACTTTTACTCAAATGAATTGAGTAATTCATTTCTTTAAAATATATTGGGAAGCCATTAGGAGATTCTGATCATGGAACTAAAAGCTATGACAATATGTAATTTTAACAGATCACCTTGTTGATGTAAAACACATGGCCAGAGGCTAAGATTAGGAGCAGGGCAACAGGAGCTATTAGAGC
>NW_011888816.1:4277722-4289728 GCF_000151845.1 Pteropus vampyrus | reverse complement strand
ATTCTTGCCAAAAGGTGACTCTGTCCCTTAGTTACAAGATCTGTTTAGACTCGGGAAAGCATTTCAGCCAAGTCAGTCCTGATGGCCCTCTGACTTGAGGGAGAGGTGGGACTTTCATGAGGAGGACAGGCCGACCCTCAGGGGCAGGGGCCCTTGGCCCACCCAGGGTGTGATTTAGGGAAGGGACAAGGTCATGGACCCACACCGCATCCATAAATGGATCTTCCGTCCTTTGATCACAGTAGCCTCAGAGATCCCTCTATACTCTGAATGACCCAAAGACAACAAACTAGAGCTTAATTACAGAGTCGAAGTTTGCTAAGTGTCATCCCTTCGAGGACATGTTGTTTTTCCAGGGATAATCTGGGTTTCTGGTTTCTCAACTGCAAATTTCCCCTGGACAACCTTGTTTTATCCAGTGTGAGGGGGTGGTGTATGCTTGCTCGCTCAGCAGTGGCCCTCAGAAATTTATTTCTCAGGAGGTCCCTAGTGAGTATCAGACCTGGGTTGCTGCTCTTTTCTGTGAGTTCACTGGGTGCTGCCTTTGCCCGCAGTTCCCAGGCTGGTGTCTGTAGCTCTGGCTGCTTGCTGTAAAGCAACGTTCCCTGGAGGGCACTGATTCCTTGATGCCCCTTATCTCTTGCAGTGTGCAGTGCCAGTGCCACAAGGGACGTTTGTGTTTTCCCTTTACACCAGTGACTAGAAAATCTTTAAGCTCCACTGGAGCCTCAGCTTAGCCATCTCCTTCACTACAATACCTCAAAGAGTTGCTTCAGGGACCAGGCTACTACAGTACTGAAAGCATCTCTTGCTAGGCACATAACTTATGCTTCGTCCCACCTCAAGTAAGTTTTGTGCCATCTGCCCAGCCCTCTGTCCCCAGATTGCAATAGCAGTTTTAACTGTTCAGAAGATTGGGAATCCTAGTATCCCATGAGTCTGTAAGCCCAATCTCCTTTTCCCTCTAGGAGGCTTAAGGGACCTTATGCAAATAGGCCTTCAAGTGACATGCTTAGATATGCCAAATGTCAACATTCTAACAAGGCTTCTCAGCAGCTCTCTATCCTGCTGGTCCCTGCTAGGGACCAACTGTAGCAGAATATATTTTGTTTGCTCGAGATTAGACTACACAATCCCCTGACTGTAGGGTTGCATGCTGGTTTGAAGATCTCATTTATCGATTCATTTATTCATTCATGGGTTTAATAAATATTTATTGAGTGCCTGCTGTTTGCCGGTAATGTTTCTTGGCACTGAGAATTCTAAGATAAACAAAGTCTCTGCTGTTAGGGAATTTACATTCTAACAAAGGAGATAATAAATAAATAAACAGGTATATAATATATCAGGGAGCAGAACTGTGAGAGCTTGAGATGCAGTAAGGGTTTTGACTTTTACTCAAATGAATTGAGTAATTCATTTCTTTAAAATATATTGGGAAGCCATTAGGAGATTCTGATCATGGAACTAAAAGCTATGACAATATGTAATTTTAACAGATCACCTTGTTGATGTAAAACACATGGCCAGAGGCTAAGATTAGGAGCAGGGCAACAGGAGCTATTAGAGCGATGTGGGTGAGATATGACATTATGGTGGTCTGGCCAGGGAACATTTGGCAGTGCCTGGAGACGTTTTTGATTGTCAAGACTGGGGTTGGTGGTGCTGCTGGCATCTAATGGTAGAGGACAGGGATGCAGCTAAGCATCCCCCAATGCACAAGACAGCTCCCACAATAAAGAATTCTCCTCTGGCCCCAAATGTTAGCGGTGCCACGGTTGAGAGACTCTGATCTAGAATGGTTCTGGAGAAGCGGGTTAGAAGTGCTCAGATTTGAGAGGTATTTTGAACGTAGAGCCAACGAGATGTTAGGATAGAGTCAATGCGAGGCATCCAGGTTACTAGTGCCTGAGTATCAGTTCTGCCCTGAGAAACTGTGTGTGTGATGGTACCATTTCCTGAGCATGGGAGCATTTGTTAAATTTATTGAGGCAGTGTGCTATTGACATAAGTATAGACTGACCGAGGCACTCTAGAAGGTGAGGCCTGGGTACTGGGTATTTTTTTTTTTAATTAAATTTATTGAGGTAACATTGGTTAATTACATTATATAAATCTCAGGTGTGAATGTTATAATTAAATATCTGTGTATTCTATTGTATCTTCACCACCCAAAGTCTAATTTCTTTCATTATCATAAATTTGATCCCTTTACCAATTTAAGAATTGTTTTTTTTTAAAGCAGATTCTGGTTCATTTTTTTCACCTTTGTAATTCTTTCTTTCCATATTTTGGGAGTTGGCTCATCTGTATGATCACATGGGACATAGCGCACCCATCTGTTTTCAACTCCCTACTAAAACACATGATTTCCAAAGCCAATTTGCTTATTTGGATGTTGTACTGTTCTTGTTAGTTTCTGTGGATGCTAAGACATGCTGACTGCTTGCTCTTCAGGCTCTGGGATCTCCAGCTACAGTAGAAACCCCCAAGACACCCCCGAAGCCTTCGAGGATTGCATGCAAAAAGTCAAGGAGCAGATTCCAGCCCACCTCTACAGATCCACCCGCATTTACCTGGGAGCCACAGCTGGGATGCGCTTGCTGAGGTAAGGGCTGGCATGGCACGAAGGAGCCCATTTGACCAAAATTGCCAAGAATGTGGTAAACCTTGCCAAGAATGTAAGTCTATTTCTGGGAACACATCCACAGGAAAGAAGCTCATGTTCTGCCATAAATTTAGGCTTTAAAAGTTGGGAAACTTTTAGTCTTTATTTTAATACCCAGAAAGAAACAGTTCTAAAATGGATTCCCTTGCCTTTGGTGATTTTACTGAGAGCTCTGGGAAAAAAAAAAAAAAGAAAGAAAGGAAAGGAACATGAAATCTGCTCATGGAGTATACCTCTAGTTTTTTAGAAAAGTAGAAACTATTTTTGACGCTGGTGTTTCGACACCTATGTACAACCAACTCCACTACGTGTAACCCATAGCTATGCAGCTTGTACCCATGTACAAAATGTCACTGAAATCTGCTTTAAAATAATGGAATTTCTGCACCTCGCTCCAGTCAAAGCCTTTGGAGTTGTTATGAAACAAATATCTCATTTCCTTCAAGTAAGCAGTTTCTTCTAAATTTGCAGACATGACTTTTAGCCTATCTTGCGTTGTTTTGGAATACCCTTTCTCATCATTTCTTCCTCCATTATAGTATTTCCTTGACTTTGAAATTAAAAAAAAAAAAAGTTAAAAACAAAACAAACCCCTGAAGCTTAAATTTATCCAGGGTAGAGGCTGCTCCAAACTTTGAAAATAACGCTTTAGCCCCAAAAGATGACACTCATTCTGCTTCAAAGCCACTTTGTCTGTGATCCCAGTAATGTAAAATTGTATGTGTGGGCATGAAGAAAACACAAAGGAACAAGCAAGTAGAGCTACTTGAACACGATCATCCAAAAAAAAAATAAATAAATAAAAATCATGGAGCATTCTCAGTTGAATTGGGCCCTTTCCTTGAGCTTCCTATCCTTGCTCCTGTCCCTGTGTCCTGGTTGACCAAGTAGAGTGTGGAAAAAGTCAGATTTCTTTGCTGACTCTTGGAATCTGCAGTGTGTTTCAAAATTACTGCGTTTACCTGAAATAGAAATGATATAGACATTCATTCCTTCTGCTCTTTCTTTCATATGAAAACAAAGAAATCGCCTTTTTTTTTCAGTTGCTTTTTTCTCCCAGTCCTTTCAGTGAGAAATAATTAAAAGGCTCTGTAATTTATAGCCCATGACAAAAACTATGGAATAGAAAGTTCACCGCCTGGGGGAAAAAGAAGCGAATGCATGTTCCATTTGCATAAATTAAATGTTAACTCCTACTGGTAAAACTTTCTGATGGTGATGTTTTTTTCTGAGCAAGCAGCTGACGTTTTAATTGCTAGAGAAGTCAAATATTAAGAAAATGAATGAGAATCACCTGCTGGGATGAGAACTGATAAAACTAGGGAAACTCTGAATTATTTTCCAAGCGTTGATAATTTGCTACTAAATTGAAATGGACTTCTGCTTGTAGCATTTCTCTTTCTTCTTCTCCAGGCAAGAGCAAACCCCTTAACCCACTGATGAAAGGGAAAATTATCTTTCAAGTAGCTTTTTTCCATAGAGTAAAATGACAGCTGGCGAAATGACAGTGACGGCCGCGGTGGCCATCCTAGCCCCTCACGATGAAGCCCTTCCAAAGGCGAAGCCGGGACGGTTGAAAGTCAACCTTCTTCCTTCCCGCCCCTCCTGCTAAGCTCCCCTTCCTTCTGGCCTGATGAGGGCTCCTTCGTATGGTGCCCCCAAGAGGTTACTTATACCACTCCTATGCCTTCACTCATCCCCTTTCCTCTGCTGACCTGAGACAGAGCAGAAGTGATTAAGCACGAGGCTCTTTCAATTAGCTGGTTGCTAGAGAGTGGGGCAGGAACAGGTAGGGGAGGAGAGAACAAGTGATATTTTTACTGGGAGCTGTTTTCCTGCTTGGTAGTTTGACAGGTAATGAGTGCATCCTGCTTTCACGGTTGTCCTGGCGGCTTCGGCTTGCAAAAGCGGTTGCCATGTATTGCACACATCTGGAAAATCATCCCTGGGGATGGGAGGTTTACATTTTCACCTGAGGGAGATCGTTTTAAGGCTCTGTTGTCTAGGCACTCAGCCTTTTGTGTTCTGTGCCTTGCATAGGTTGCAAAATGAAACAGCAGCTAATGAAGTCCTTGCGAGCATCCAAAACTACTTCAAGTCCCAGCCCTTTGATTTTAGGGGTGCTCAAATCATTTCTGGGCAAGAGGAAGGGATATATGGATGGATTACAGCCAACTATTTAATGGGAAATTTCCTGGAGGTGTGTGAAAACAAATGCATGGTTTTTAATCTTGCTATTTATCTTGTCCCTTGCGGGTGGTAGCTTATGCAGAGGTGCATGCCAACAGGGGCATCTGTTCTGTGTCATTCCTACTGTGGAATGCACTAGGGAACCCCTGTGAGACAATAGCTAAAGCTGAGAAAAGACATGGATAGCTGGGGCAAAACCTGGGATCATAAACAGGACCAAATGCACAGGGGAGAGGGCGTATCATCACTTACTAGCTAATAAGATATTGGAGGCAAAGGGGATCAAAATCTAATACTGGGCTATCGGTCATATGAGGGGCAGCTGGAGAATGACTTTTCCAAGATGTTCCTTAGCTATGTGGAATTGACAGTGTCCTCCGGCCGTCTGCTTCCCAACTCATTCCATGTCACCAAGTCTCCTTACACTCCAGTCCCCACACTCACTGCTTCTTTGGTGCAGAGGAGAGCTGACTCCAAGAGACAATCACCATGCTACAGAGAGCATAGCCCAAGGACACCCATTCCATATCCAGCCAGAGACTTGTTTCTCCTCAAATATATTGTTTAAATTTTAATTAATTGCCAATAGTTAATATTTCAGAAATTCCCCACCCCACCCCCCAGAAGTTGGAAGTGCTGGTCACAGAGGACTTAAATTCCTGCGTGGCGACATCCAGCTGGAGCAGAGTGCAGCTTGTGCACTCCCCAGTTTGTCACAGTCCTCACCATTCCCCGTTGTCAACACCCAATCTACTTCGCTCATTTATGTGGCCTGCCCAGCCCCTGTAAGCATTTGAGTTCGCCACCCCTGACATAGGGAGAAATGTGGTTCGGAATGCTTCCCCCACGTCAGAGTTCTTAGCAGTAAGAGTTGGGGCTTGGGTGGACCACTCTGGGCAAACAGAAATGGTGCCTTTGGCCTTTCTTCCTGCTCTCTTTTCCCGCCCTGCAGAAGGACCTGTGGCATATGTGGGTGCACCCAAAAGGAGTGGAGACCACGGGTGCCCTGGATTTAGGCGGTGCCTCCACCCAAATATCCTTTGCGGTGGGAGAGGAGGTGGAGCTGAACACCAGTGACGTCATGAAGGTGTCCCTGTACGGCTATGTGTACACGCTCTACACACGTAGCTTCCAGTGTTATGGCCGGAACGAGGCTGAGAAGCGGTTTCTGGCGACGCTCCTTCAGGTAGCTGAGTGGGGAGGTTGGGGGGCAGCAGGTGTTCTCTCAGGGGGCTCAGCGGAGGGGAGGGTGCCTTGCCTTCCAGGGTCTGCCCTTTCCACTCCATTTAGAAGATGGATGCAAACAACGCTGTTTTCCGGTTTACTCGTGGGGGTCCAAGCTCGCTCGCTCACTCACTCGCTCTCTGTTCTGTATTTGAATCAGAAGTCCAGGGAAATCCAGAGCTCCAGATGTTTCATAAATGATTCAGGTCCTAGGCTCCCTTTATGGACACAAGCTGTTTTAAACCAGTAGCTAAATAAGCCTGAGAATTTGGAGACTCCCTTGTGTGCAGACAGAAAAATAAAAGTGGCCACGAGAGAAATGCTTGCTGACAGCGGGGCGGGCAGAGCTCCCCCAGGCTCGGCCTCCCTGCAGATGGGCCTATATTAGGCAGGCTTGCTGCCCTTTATATGGTGGGATTTTTCAAGCCACTGAATTCTATCATTTCGGTCAATCATTCACATGGCAACTGTCCCACGGTGCAGATGGCTGCGTCAGGCACCAGCTGTAGGGTTGTCACGAACATAAACTCGATGGTAGTGTGGTGTGTGTCAGAGAGCCATGGATGACATTCCAGACCCAAACTCTAGTGTTCAGGGCACATCGATCTCAGCCATGGCTGAGAAGGGAAGGTGAAGGGAAGGGGCCTTGATCATCTAGAGGGACACGAGACCAACCAGATACTGGCTTCCAATGGGACCCAGGGTCAGGAGACAAGTACTAGGCCAGCCTGTGAACCACTCAGTGTCAGGCTGACCCCCCGCCCTCTAACCTACCTTGGCAGCAGCATTCCTCAGACACTAGGCTGCAGAAAAATTGGGCTCGCTCACGAAAGCGTTGTCAGCAGCACTCACATCTTCAGACCCCTGCATTTACCGAGCAGTTGTGCAGGGCGAGTTGTGAGAATTCATCGTCCAGTTCTAGCCCATTCCCCACGATTCTCCACCGGCCTCACGGGAAAGGCTGGAGTCTCAGTACACATGCCCGTGACGTGTATTGTCGAGAGAGGCTCAGCGCTGCCTGGGAGGACAGAGTGGGGGAACCCTGCCGACATCCTTCAGCTACTCTTCATGGCTCAAGAGACTCAGTGCCCACCCCAGACTCTCACCCGCTCCCCACAGTCAGCCAAACCAAATCCAATGGGGAACCCAGTCGACTCTCCCTAGGAAGGCCTCTGTAACCACCACTCCCCGCTGCTTTCCCACGAGTATTACAGCCAACATGCCTCTTTCCAGGAGAGAAGCTCTGAAAATCCTCTTTTCTCCATCTCCTTTTTTTTCTAACAATGCTTAATGTTCCTCCAGCTCTGGCCCTGGCATGGGTGGAGGGCAGGGGGCTCCTATGAATTTCAGGCAGGAGAAGGAGGAAGGTGAAATTATCCTTTTCCCAGGGTGAGTGAGGGTCAGAGAGTCTAGCCTCTTAAGTTTGGTTTGCCCCGAGGAATATATGTGTATGTGGGTACATGTACCCCCCAAACACCATATTTATTAAAGAATGATTATCCATGTATCCAACAGTCTACAGTAGAGAAGCGAATGCTTCACCTGTGTAAGGTCTCATTTGGGTTCGAGAATGCAAGTCTCAAGGTGTGAGCCCAGGACTGGGGACAGAGGTGTGAGACCCCAGCCCCCTCACAGGGACAGGGGCACTTTCCAACATCTGAGTACCTGAGAGGGTGGCCCTGCCCTCTGAAGCTTCTGACTCAGGTGAGGGACAGGGTCCAGGTGTGATGAGGGTCACCCACAAACGCACGCCCGGATCTGCCTGACCACCTCTTTCACTTGCCAAACACGTGCTGCCAAGCCCGATTTGGAAGGTTCGTGCGGATTATTACGTCATGAACACTGGCTCAGTCAGTTCCACCTGTCTGGGTCTCGTTTCCTCTTCTGTAACCTAAGGGCCTACACAGGCTGGCGAGAGTGACACCTGGACATGTATTTTACAGATTAACCTCTTATTAACAGGTCTCCAGCCAGCCCGGGGCTCAGGTCTCACTGTGACAGCGTGTTAGCCATTAGGGGCACACATTCACTTTTTTTCTTTCCTTCTTTAAGTAAGATGTTTTTTCTTCTGTTTTTAAAGTAATACGTGTTCGATATTTTACTTGAGTTAAGATTTTACTGTAGGGAAAACAGTATGCCTTAGTGGCTTTGAAATTAGAGTTGAAATCCAGTTCTTTAGAAAAGGGTGTCCATAAATAGAACCAAACATGTTTTGGAATCTTGCATAAGATAAAGGGAACATTTTCCACCAGAAAATAAGACTGGCTAGTCATCTGGAAGAAATAAAGTGAGGTTCTTATCATAATCTTTATGCTAAATAAATTACAAATGGATCAAAAATTTATATGTAACAAGGACGTGTATTGCAGCATTGTTCGCAATGGCAAAATAATTGAAAACCACCTAAATCTTCATCTAGAGGGATTTCTTAAATAAATGATACTTTATTTGTACAGTGACATGCTGTGCAGCTACTAAAAAGACAAAGCCACTCTAATGTGTACAATGAGTGGACAGATAGCAAAGATGACTTTTTAAGTAAGAAAATCTCAGAGCGGAACAATATGTAAAATACTACCATTTATGGTTTTTTTTAAAAAAAAAAAAAAGAAAGAGGAAAAGAAAATATATTTGCAAAGGCATAATCTCTGGTAGGATACACAAAAACCAGCAATAGTGGTCCCTTTCAGGGAGGGGATCTGGTGGGTAGAAGTGGGCGGGAGGGAGAGTTAATTTTCATAATATATTTATTTGCATCTTTTGGATTATTTTATGAGATAGGTAATATCCTATTCAATATGGTCAATTAAAGTAAACATATCTTGTTTTCTCATCAAAATGGAGTTCATAAAACCTGCTTCACAGGGCTACTGTAGAAGCTAGGTCAGATCACGTGAGCGAGAGCCTAGCATTGTGCCTGGTGCAGGGTGACTGTCCCCCCATTGCCACTTGAGTTTTCTAGCTACTCTGCGAGTTGCCTTCAAGCACACATTGGCATAGATAGCATTTTTTCCATTTCCCTCTCTGCATTAGAAGGTAGCAATACTAAGAATTTGCAAAAGAGAAATATCTGGTCCCCTACAAAAGAGCGATTGCTAACAGCTCGCCGTTGTACCTACAGAATTCTATCACCAAAGCCAAACTCGCCAACCCCTGTTATCTTCGGAATTATGTCACCACCTTAACGGGGGGCCACATATTTGGCAGCCTGTGCACAGAGGATCTGAGGCCTGGAACTTATGACCCCAATGACATCATCACTTTCGAAGGGACCGGGAACCCGTCACTGTGTAGGGAAAAGGTGGCTTCGCTGTTTGCCTTCAAAGCTTGCCATGACCAAGAAATCTCCTGCTTCGATGGGGTTTACCAGCCAAAAGTTAAAGGGTCATTTGTGGTAAGAGCCGAAACCACCGAAAGATTCCTTTTATCCCCATGCAATGTTTATTTCTCGCCTTTCTGTTTCTCTTCTGCTGACTTGTTTCCCGCTTTCTTGTTCCCTGCCCTGAAACCTCCATATTATATCCCGTTCTGAGAACGGATTTCCTTCAGCACTGCTTCCTTAACAGGCGTTCGCAGGGTTCTACTACACAGCCAGCGCTTTAAATCTGTCAGGGAGCTTTTCCCTGAACACCTTCAACTCCAGCACCTGGAATTTCTGCTCACAGAACTGGAGTCAGGTCAGTATTTAAAGAGAAAGGCTCAATATCGGTACAAAACAGAGTAGATTCCCTTTGTGCGCATGTGTGGATATGTTCTGAATTTGGCCTTTATGCTGTTCTACTTTGACCCCCCCATAAAATGGGGGTTCAAGGGGACCTACTTCACACCCCTGTCGTGGATTAATGTTCTAACCACAGGCACAGTGTTTGGCACATAATAAGGATTCTATAAACTTAGAGATTGTTCTCATATGATGTCGTGTGGGGATATTTTCCATATTATATTATAGAATTGTATTAGTTCAGAGTAATCTTATTATGAAATGCCGGGTGATAGATTCTTTCAAATAGGACTGTTGACCTAAGGTGTTCTGAAATGTGCATTTTAAAATTTGCCTGCCCGGCCTGCCTCTTACCTGTTTTGAACCCCCTTCTCAGCTCCAGCTGTTGCTCCCCCGGTTTGATGAGATGTACGCCCGCTCCTACTGCTTCTCAGCCCACTATATCTACCACTTGCTCGTAAGTGGGTACAAATTCACTGAGGAGACCTGGCCCCAAATACATTTTAAAAAAGAAGTAAGTCAAAGCACAAATTGTTTTCTCTTCTTCCTGTCAAAATAGAAGTTTGTGTGTATGTATGTGAAAGATGAGACTTTGATCCCTTGTGGACTTCCCAGAAGGGATGACGGAGAATTCAAAGGAGGCGTTCACTGCAGACCCTTCCACGTGAGTAAGGGATCAGAAGCCAAGACCCCATGGGCTCTGAGCTCCACGAGGGCAGGACTTGCTTCATCACCCTCGTATTCCTGGCATTCAAGACAGGGGAGAGAACCTGGAAGATGTTTAGTAAATGTTTGTCGAGTGAATAAATAAATATGTTAAAGATTTGAGACTTTTCATCCTGAGAAGAGGCTTCAAATATAACAGTTTTAAAAAGAGGGTAGTAACGAATTGCTGTCCATTTTACACAGATGTCAGAGTAAGATACAGGCTCTAGAACATGAGGGATTAAAGAAGCAGCATTTAATAAGAATATTCTCTTGGAATGAGCCTGAGACACTGTATTTACTGTCAAGTGTTCACAATGGTCTGAAGCTAGAGTGGTCACAGCTGTCATCGGGAGACTGTTGGGTGAAGAGGCCTGGGACCTTGCTTTCGGGCAGGACTCAGCCTTGCTGATATGTTCGTCCAGCACTATGTTCCCTGGGTTCTCGGAGGGTTTTCTCATTTCAGGACTAACTGGTGCAAAGCCTGAAGTATGTCTGGAGTCAGTCTTTTCACTATTAGCTTTGGCAATAATTAGATTAAACCAACCAACATCTGACATTAGCCTGCTGTCTACTTTTACATAAATAAAATTAAATCATCTACAAAAATAAGGATGTCTGGAGACATATAAGAACCATTGGTGGCATGTACTCTGTAAGCTTTGCTTCTAATAAATCTAATTACCAGGAAAGTACATGATGAGAATGGAGAATGATTTTTCCATTGAATATCAGCTTGGATGGATATAGAATTCTAGGTTTCAAGTTCCTTTCATTTATTCATAAAAAATTTTCTGTCTGGCCAAATTATTAAGGCGAGGTCACAAAAGACTTCCAAAGATTTGCCACACGCGAATTTAATCAAAAATTTTTTCGAAGGAGGTAGTCAAATAAGAAGAGAAGTAAATCCAGGAGATGTTATAAAAATATAGAAAGTAAGAATAACTAATGTTGTGACTTAAAATTTGTATTAAAAAAATAATACTAATGCAAAGAAAAGTAAAAGAGAAGAATCTGTCCATAACAACCAAGTATTCAAGTGCAATTAATATCCAATGTGATGGGGAAGGGATAAGAATCATATAGGATACAACGACATAATATCTTGTGAAGAGGAACATATATATACCTATATATACTTTTAAGGCAAGAAATTAAAAAAAATAAACAGGAAAAGAGCACTAATTGAAAATTTAAAACTAAGGCATTCAGAAAAAGTCCAGATATATCAATAATTACAATAATCATAATTGGACTAAAACTATCAGTTAAAGACAGACATCAGATTGAATTTTTAAAAATCAAGTATACGTTGTTCATAAGAGAAACACTTTAAAGAGACACATAGACTTTATGCAAAAGGACATGGAAAGATTGAAAGTTAAAATTTTTTTTAACTGTCAGGCAAACACCACTCAAAACTGGTGTAGCTATTTAATCTCTGATGAGATAGTCTTTAAGATAAAGAGCATCATTAGAGATGGAGAAAATTACAAAT
>NW_011888816.1:4275070-4277672 GCF_000151845.1 Pteropus vampyrus | reverse complement strand
AATATCTTGTGAAGAGGAACATATATATACCTATATATACTTTTAAGGCAAGAAATTAAAAAAAATAAACAGGAAAAGAGCACTAATTGAAAATTTAAAACTAAGGCATTCAGAAAAAGTCCAGATATATCAATAATTACAATAATCATAATTGGACTAAAACTATCAGTTAAAGACAGACATCAGATTGAATTTTTAAAAATCAAGTATACGTTGTTCATAAGAGAAACACTTTAAAGAGACACATAGACTTTATGCAAAAGGACATGGAAAGATTGAAAGTTAAATTTTTTTTTAACTGTCAGGCAAACACCACTCAAAACTGGTGTAGCTATTTAATCTCTGATGAGATAGTCTTTAAGATAAAGAGCATCATTAGAGATGGAGAAAATTACAAATGATAAAATGTTCATTATGAAGATTGTAAATTCGAAATACTTATTCATCTAAAAGTATGTAAACAAAAATTGATGTGTCTACCAGAAGAAATTGACAGTCTGTTTCCCATTTAGACTGAGTCCCTTTTCTTAGAAACATTATAGCCACAGACACTGTGCCATCAATGGAAAACCTTTTGCTGTTACTGACAGAGCCCTCTTCACACCTGGCTGTGACGACATTGTGAGGATTGGTTCTGATTTTTCTCCGCAGGGTTGGCAGTAGGGCCCTCGAGGCTTTGGGGTCCCAGTGACCTGGATCCTAGCCCAGTCTCTGCAGTATCTGAACTTGGGCAAGTCCTTTGACCTCCTTAGAGCACAGTTTCCCGTGGGCATTTCATGAGAGTGACAGTGGTGTGCCCTGAGTATGTCATTGCCACCACCACCCCTGCTCTGAGAACTGAGCCATCTCCTCTGCTCCACAGGTGGAAAATAGCAGCATAGCCTGGTCTCTTGGCTACATGCTCAGCCTGACCAACCAGATCCCAGCTGAAGTCCCGCTGATCCGCCTGCCCATGAAGCCACCGGCCTTTATGGGCACTCTCGCCTTCTTCACAGGAGTGGCCTTGTTGTGTCTGGGGTTTCTTGTGTACCTGTATGTGTTATCCAGGAATCAGAGGCACTCTCGGCATGCCTTGGACCACGCGGTGGATTCTGAGTGAGCCCCTCTGAGTAGCTCCTGGAGCCCGAGGGCTGCCCAGGTCCAGCCCGGGTGGCACCAGACAATGCAAGCAAAATGTCCATCTTCAGGAAAAACAAGTAAAGTCAAATACCTAGGTCGTGTGCCTCTCAGATGCTGATTTATGCCAAAGCACCTCTTGGGGCATCCCTCAGCTGTTCTGTGACAGTGGTCCTCCAGAGACCTCACCACCCACTTGCTGACCTCTTAGGAAACAGAGGAGAAAACGGGTCATCAAGGCCAGGCTCTTTATTCCAAGTATCCCAGAGGAAGAGTCAGCTGAGACTATGACAGTTTAACGTTGAAGAATTGATCTCAGGATTCAGTTTGCATTTTCCCTCCTTCAGAAATCTCCTATTCTTCCTGGCAAGTTCGGAAGCTAACAGATGCCCATTAAGCATTTGGCCCAATCAGATGTCTCATTTTATAGCTTCCTCCCGTTGTCCTTAACTAAGACTTCCCTTTAGCAATCCCATAAACATTGAGCTCCCTCAGATTGTTACAATATAATATTTGGGGGAGAAGACTGCTTCATCCCCATGGACAGAGGCCACTGCCCAGCTTCTGTCCTGCAGGCAGAACCCGAAGGACAGAGACACACAGAGAGTCTCCTAGAAAACTGCTGGCTGTTCCCAGAATGGGATTCTCGCTCAGGGCGCTGGTCATTAGATTGCCACTGGTGTGATATCATCATTGTCACCTCACCTTCACATTGCTCTTATCCTATAAAACATTTACTCCTAGCGAGGCTGTTGTGTCCCAGATCTTTTTTTGCCTTTGCTAGAATTTTGTTTAGGCCTGTATTTCCATTACCATTTGACCACCATTCCCACAGGTACACTTGATGCTGTCACCAGACATCCTATTCTGTGATTTGCTTACCACTCACTTTCCTAGATGGTAGGCCTCTGGCAGAGTAGCCATAGTTCTTGATTTGGGGAAAGAAAAGGAAGCTGCAGTGACATTTAACTCTAAGGTGGGGTGGGAAAGAACTCCAGCAAGTCCCATGGCTACAAACTAAAAACCAATATTATTTCCGATTTTGTTAGCTGAATACAGAATAAAGGACTCTTATTTTATTTTGACTTGCAGTGTGGTGTTTGTTACCTTGCATATGGTACCCTTTCTCCTAAGGACCCATGGCGGTATTTATGAGAGCAAGTTTTAAAAATTAAGAACATTTTCTTAAGAAAATGTTTCTAGTGATTTAAGATCTTGCATTAATATCACCTTTATTCCAGAGAGTTCGAAGGGCTTCACTTTGATAAAACTTTGGCTTTTTGAGATAAGTGAGTTGAACATTTCTTTACCTTATTTGATGTTTAAAACTTCCATGAGGCCACAACCTGCTACTCAGATTTTGTTTCTCACCCAGAACAGCTGCTCCTATCCCAAAATGCACCTTTGCTCACATAGTTCGCCCTATCTAGACTGGGTCATCTACCCATCTATTCCAATAATGCATATGCAAGGCTTAATTCTAGAT
>NW_011888816.1:4272568-4275020 GCF_000151845.1 Pteropus vampyrus | reverse complement strand
CCAAAATGCACCTTTGCTCACATAGTTCGCCCTATCTAGACTGGGTCATCTACCCATCTATTCCAATAATGCATATGCAAGGCTTAATTCTAGATTTACTTCCACAAAGGTTTCCTTATATACAAGTGTGCGTGTGCGTGCATGCTCGCACACATGCGCGCGTGCGCGCACACACACACATACACACACACACACACACTGATCTATCTGCTGGGCCACCTTTTAAAAACTAACTACATCATAAATTCTTATATGGTTATTTATCTTTGTGTGTGCATATGGCTTGTTTCTAAAACAGACAGAAGGCCACATAAGGGTAAAGCCTGTCATTCATCACTCACTCAACTCATTCAACAGACATCTAAGAAACACCTATGGGCCTAACACCTCCCAGGTATAATCTTGGATTTGACTAAGTGCTATGAATGCATTATATACTCAACATATTTGTTGATTGATGTTGCTTCCATAAATGACTGAGGGGTAGGCAATAAATCATAGACATATCAGATAAATACAGCATCTAAATCACCAAGCGTTTGCATTCACATAAAGTTTAAAAGCAGGCAAGACTCAACACAGAAGGCAAACTCTAAAGAAAAGGAAGGCAATTATTACTCTTAAATTTGGGGGAAGATAGTAGTTGTGTTTGGAAAGGGATAGATAGATACCCTAGTCTGCTAGGGCTGCCGTAAGAAAATACCATGGACCAGTTGGTTTAAACAACAGCTCACAGTCTGGAAGCTGATAAGTCTGAGGTCAAAGTGGCTGCCAGTTCAGTTCCTGGTGAGAGCTGTCTTTCTGGCTTATAGACGGCTGTCTTCTCGCCAAGTCCTCACATGGCCTTGCCTCTGCTTGTGCAGATAGAGAGAGTGAACTCTCTAGTATTTTTTTTAAATTAAATTTATTGAGGTGACATTGGTTAATAAAATTATATAGGTTTCAAATGTACAGTTCAATAATATGTCAGATGTATATTGATTACATTGTGTGTTCACCACTCAAAGTTAAATTTCATTCCGTCACCATATATTTGACCCCTTTTACCCATATCTACCAACCCTCTCCCCGCTTTCCCTCTGGCAGCCACTAAACTGTTGTCTGTGTCTTTGAGTTTTTGTTTGTCTTGTTTGTTGTTTTCAGTTTTATATCCCATTTATGAGTGAAATCATATGGTTCTCAGCTGTTTCTGACTTATTTCATTTAGCACGATAATCTCAACATCCATTCATGTTGTCACAGATGGTAGTATTTCATCTTTTCTTATAGTTGAGTAATATTTCATTGTATATATGTACCACATCTTTATCTGATTATCTATCGACAGACACTTCAGTTGTTTCCATGTCTTGGCCACCGTGAATAATGCTGCAGTGAACATAAGGGTGTCTATATCTTTATGGATAAATGTTTTCAAATTTTTTGAGTAAATTCCCAGAAGAGAGATTGCTGGGTCATGTGGTAATTCTAAATTTTTTGAGGCACCTCCATACTGTTTTCCATAGTGGCTGTACCAATTTACATTCCCACCAGCAGTGTATGAGGGTTCCTTTTTCCCCACAGCTTCTCCAACACTTGTTATTACTTGTCCTGTTGATGACAGCCATTCTGACAGGTGTGGGGTGCTATCCCATTGTGGTTTTGATTTGCATTTCCCTAATAGCTAGTGGAGTTGAGCATCTTTTCATCTGAGGGTCGTTTGTATGTCTTCTTGGGAAAAGTGTCTTTTCAGGTCCTCCGCTCATTTTTTAATTGGATTGTTTTTCTGTTGTCGAGTTGTATGAGTTCTTTATGTATTTTGGATATTAGCCCTTTATCAGAGGCATTGTTTGCAAATATCTTCTCCGATTCATTTGGTCACCTCTTTGTTTTGTTGATGCTTTCTTTTGCTGTGCGGAAGCTTCATTGGACATAGTCCTATTCATTTATTTTTGTTTCTACTTCCCCTGCCTTTGAGGTCAAATTCATAAATTTCTAAGCCTCACCAAGGTCCATGAGTTTAGTATTTTTATGAGGACACTAATCCCATCATGATCAGTGGGTACCCCCTCATGATCTCATGACCTCATCTATCCCTAATTACCTACCTAAGGCCCCCTATCCCAATACCATCATGTTAGGGGTTAGTGTTTCAGCTTAACAACAGGACTTCTGGGGTGACAGTGATGTTCTATAAATGGGTAGTAGTTCAGGTATACCCTTTTCAACCATTTATACACTTTCTGTATGTCCCATATGACATTTAAACAAATAAAACTATAGATCTAGATTAACTCAGGGATTTTCTCTTTGCTATCTCTATGACCTTCAAAAAGTCTTGGAGTGTCTTTCACCCTTGATTTACTCATGCATAAAATGGGGATAATCTCTACCTGATGGGATAGTTGAGAAAAGAGAAAATTTAGCACTTAGGCAGTGCCTGGAACAGAGTACAGCCGATGAATAAAAGTTT
>NW_011888816.1:4268596-4271564 GCF_000151845.1 Pteropus vampyrus | reverse complement strand
CTCCCTCCCTCCCTCCCTCCTTCCTTCCTTCTTTCCTTCCTTTCTTTCTTTCTTCATCCCTAAGTAAATATGTTGGAAAAAATCATTAATTCAAAAGTATTTTTAATATTACAAAATAATGAGATAATTAGAAATCCAAACACTCGATGATATCAAGGAATTTCCTGGGTTTTTTTGTTTAGGTGAGATGATGATATTGAGGATTTTTTTTTTTTCCAAGAATCCTTACCATGTAGATACTTGCTAAACTATTTCCTGATGATATGCTGTGTCTGGTGTGGCAGCTAAGAGTTTAACGAGAGAAATAGAACGAGTAGGAGGTATATGTTAAGAGACTGTTTTTGCAAGAAATTGGCTTTTGTGATCGTGGGGCTGGACGGGCAAGGGAGGCTGTCAGGAAGGGCAGGAACCTAGGGCCTGAGCTCCAGCTGCTGTCCACAGGTGGGATCTCTCCTTTCTCAGCCTTCATTCCTATGGTCTTCCAACTGATTGCCTAGGATAACTTCTCTTACTTAAAAACAAGTGATTATGGGCTTTCGTCACAGCTACAAAATACTTTCACAGAACACTCAGTTAATGAATAATTGAGGATTGTAGCCTAGCCAAGTTGACACATAAACTTGACCATCACACCTGTGAATTGATCCAAAATGACACAGAAGGGATGATGTGAATGAAACAGGACTGGCCCATGGTTTGATGATCCTTGAGGCTTGGGTGCTAGGTACATCGGGGTTCGTAATACTATTCTGTCTGCTTTGTGTATTTCATAATTTTCTACAATAAAAGTTTTAAAATATACTTTCAAAAACATTCAGAAACTCACTGCTTTATAGTTAATATTTTTCTTTTTCTTTATCCATTTTTACATAGTTAAGATCATGCTGGAGTTAAAATTTTGTATCTTATTTCTTTCATAGCATTATACCATTAGCACATTTAAAATTCTTCTCAAATATTAAACAAAACGATCAAGCGGTCAGGCTCTGACATCACACAAACCAGGTTTGAATTCCAGTTCTGCTGTTCACTGCTGAGTGATCTTGGCCTAAACTTCTCTGAGGCTCTCCATGCCTCCGTTTCATTTAATATAGTCCCATTCAATTCACTCACTCATCACTCACTCACCTATTCATTCAGCTAATATTGATTGTGTCTTATGAGCCAGATTCTGTTCCAGGTGCCGTAGCTTCCCCAGTGAACAAAATAAGCAAAGTCCTTGCCTTCATGGAGCTGACATTCTAGTTGGGGAGACAGATATTAAGAAACTAAACATATACTGTACAGAGGGTTGTAACTAATCCAGAGAAAAATAATAGAGAGTAAGGAGGATAGGGAGTGACGAGAGCAGGGGAGGGGATTGCTAATTCATACAAATAGGTCAGAAAAGTCTTTTCTGATAAGGCGTCATTTGAATAAACACTGGAAGATAGTGAAGGAATTAGCCAAAGGAAACAGTATGTGCAAAGGCCCTGGGGTAGGAGAATGTTCGAGGTACAGAGAGGAGGCAAGTGCGATTGGAGCAGAATGAACAACGAGAAGATGTAGGAAATGAGGTCAGAGAGTTAACAGGCAGTAGACCACAAGAGGGAGCCACTGGAGGATTTTGAACAAAGGAGAGACATCTGGCTTCTGGGTTAAAGGATTTATTCTCTAGCTGCAGTGAGAAAAATTAAATGAAGAGGACAAGGGCAGAAACAGGAAAATCAATTTGTAGGTGATCAGAATTATCCAGAGGAGAGATGCTGGTGGCTTTGACTATGCTGGTAGCACTGGAGGCAGTGAGCGATGGTCAGATCCTGCAAATATTTGAAAATAGAGCACACAAAATTTGCTGATGTATGCATGCAGAGTGTGAGAGAAAAGGAGTCAAGGATTCTTCCCAAATTTTTTCCTGAGCAACTAATAAGAAGAAGGTTAGAATCCAGACTCCTCTTGAAAAAGGCTCCCTATACCTGCACAAATTCACAAGCACGAGAGAACAGGAAAAAAAAAAAACCAGCAATGACATTTTGGCACCTGAAAAGCTGATGGACCAGGGGTAATGGCTTAGCAGAGCCAAGAAAGCCAAATCCTAAATCAAAGAAATTAAGAATCAGCCAATTTAAACAGTGCCATCCTCAAAAAGCTCAGGAATTCATGGCATCATGTACACTGATGAGTGACTACCTCTCCCAATGCAGGCAGAGGAACTGGGAGGCACGAGTCACGGTGAAAGTTGAAGATGTCATACCCGAAACAGCAGGAGTAAGGGAACTAGAGCCTACTTAGAGTTTAGACCCCAAGCCCTCTAATCTCATCAACTCCCAGGTGCTGGGCCAACTCTGCCCTCCAGGCAGGACTTTGGAAGAATCTTCCTTTATGGAGAACCCAAGCAGCCCAGGAGGAAAGGAAAACTGTGCTGACATTCGAAGTTCCCCAGTAAGACCATCCTACAGTGAAGCTTAAGTCAGCAACTCAGAACTCCCATCACCTGCCACCACCACCACCTTAAATACGTGACGATAAACAAGAATTGCTAAGTATCTAAGGAAAGCCTCATCGTAATTTTAGTGGAGTGTCGGGTAGGAATGCAATTAGGTGTTTGTGTTCTAGACACCATCTTTACCCAGAGTGTCTGTATGTTGTTATTCTTACCTGTCTTCTACTTTTTGTCATCTGCCCTCTTCTTTCCTGGAAAAAAAAAAAATAGTGGTGTTCCGAGAGGCCCCTGATTTTGTTCTTTTGCTCTCATCTGCCTAAAACTCACCTCTGAACTATCGTAGAACTTAACCTCTTAGAGGGGGAAAAGTTCCATTGCCCTCCTATGGATTTCAGAACCATGGTCAGGGATAAAAATACACTCTATGGGGTGATGTGGGCTCCATCCCACACTCCTGATGGGAGTGTAAATTGGTGTCAACTTTCTGGGTTCCTGGATCTATCATAAATTATTTAGCCTACTGATGTTGTGAAAAGTGTCGAAGGT
>NW_011888816.1:4257087-4267746 GCF_000151845.1 Pteropus vampyrus | reverse complement strand
TACAAGCTCCATTGAAAGCCTTTTAAAATAATCATATAAAACAGAGACCAAAACTCAAAAACATGTTCAGCAGACACATTTGCCCTGGAGTAAGTTCCAAGGGCCAATATACAAGCTGAGCAACTCAGAGAGCATTCCAGCCACTGTCAACATGTGTATGGGTCAAAGTCATCCAAAACCTGATGCATATCAGATGTCCTGAGGGACACATGTCAGAGCCGGCCCAGGAAAGCCTTTGCTCCCTGCCTCTGTCAGGTTCTGATTCTCTCCACCCTCCAGGTGGGACATGGATAGGCACAGTGGCCAGGATAGGGGCCAGGACAGAAAGAATTGTATTAACACTGAGGTAGGAGATGAAGTTCAAGTGCTGCAGGGCAGCAAGGATATTATTTGACTGCTCTTACTGGGAACATCCATCCATCAGCCATTCACCTCTGCAGCTCTGCTGTACACCTGTCCAGGTAGGCAATTGCTTCCTTAAATGTGTCATACAGTCCTACCTCAGACTCATTCTCCAGTAACTGCAGAGTGCTTGGGACCAGGTACAAGCTTGATTGAGAAAGTAAAGTCTGCATGGCCATTCAACGGGTGGGAAAAATAGATATAAATGAAGTTAACAGGGAACAATATTTCTGCTAACAACATACGGCATCTGTAAAGTATCATAATAACCTTATTCTTTGAATGACTACCGCTTTCTTACTCACTGAGAAACTCTGTTTCTAAAATCAAACTCTCAGAAGTTTTGATGTTTGAAATTATTATCAGCAAGAAGAAACACATCCACTCTTGCCTCCTGGAAGATCTATGTTACTTTAACATAGAAAAGCAGTTTCAATTTATAACCCAGGTACAAATCTTCAGAAAAGGGGTTTCTGGACATTTCCCAAAAAACAGGGCTGTGGATCCATTTTGCTGGCTAGGCCTGATGTTAACCCCTTTACACAGTTCTGCTTTGCTCTGAGCCTATCAAAAACAGTGTTTCATTTAAATTCCATCCAACTTTACCTCTCCCCACAATCCTATAACTCTATCTTTATCTTCTTTGGCTAAGTGCTCCATAATATCTCTGCTGTGTAGTCTCCCTCACTGCAATGAATCTACACACCTAATTTTGTTGGACTACATTTATTCCTGGTGACCTTAGGTTGACTGGGCTTGGACAGTCTTGCTCGCCTTCGAGGCTCCTAAGATGCAAATTTTGAAAACAGACGGTACAGGCATTTTTTTCACTCCTAAATATACACGCACTTGTCCACCATGACAAGTAGGAGAGCACAGGACTACCATGCTAGTTTGGTCATAACTAGAATTGGTTCATATCTTTCAAATTTACGAAACCAAAAAGAAAGTCAGGGTTCTGGGTAGCTTTTGGTCTACTTCTTGAACAGGCTTAGATTTCTTTCTCTTTCGGGTCCCAGGCATTTTGTTTGCTAAACTGACATCTCCATCTCCATCTCCATCTCCTATGACTGAGAAAAAGAAAAAGAAGACGAGACACATGTACTCAGCTATAGCTGACAGGCATACCAGGGTCCAGCTGGTAGGTGACCAACACCGGCCCCGCTGACGCCCGCAGAGACTCCGGAAATGCTTGAGGGAAGTGGGCGTGCTGCTGCCCTCCCCCGCGTCCTCCAGCCAGGCCCGGGACGGTGCCTCACGGCAGGAACCCGAAGCGGAGTACCCGCCCTGACCCCTACATCCACCTGTTGCCACAAGCAACTCCGGAGGGGGTGGTGGCTTCAAGGGGACACAGCTCCCAAAACATGTCGCCCGAAGGACAGCGAAAACCTAAGCTTAAGAGAGGCCCCCGACCACACCTTTCCTTTCGGTGACTGGACGAACCGGGTGGCCTGCGGGGAGGCCGTACCAAAGACCGAACGGGTCCAGGACGCCACCTTGGATCCTGGCGCAGTGCACGAGTTGCCCTTCCTGCCGGTGATTGGATGAAACAGGCGGGCATCCCGGGAAGGGGCGTAGCTGGCCCAGTTCAGGGTGTGTTTGGTCCGCCTGCTGCTGTCAGTAGCTGCTAATGATTGTTTTGCTAATTCCTGGACCTCCGCGACCTCCTGAGGTACAGAAGGCTTACTTGCCATTGTAATGGAGCTTCGAAAAAATCTGAAAACCGCCTGTGGCTGCTGGAAGGAGCCTCGGGAGGCTTCAAGGATGCACTGTCACTCTCCGTGGAGAAAGAGTGGGGAGCACTTTCTGGGAAGAGGGGGCCCAACTGCATGAAAAGCCGCGAGACCTGTAGCCACAGAGGCATAGGGGTGAGATTGTGCATGGCCTTGAATGCTAGGCTACAGATTTCCACAGTTTATCCATTCTTTGTTTATGGGCCTTTGGGTAGTTTCCCGTTTGGGGCTATTACTACAAAAGTGCTACTATGAATGTTTCTCATTCATGTCTTTTGCCTTGTAAATTAGAAAGCAGATATCAAGGCCTAAAGACTTAATTAATTCACTATGCACTTAATGAGCCCCTTATCTGGCATTGTGCTAAGACAAGAAGATGGCCAGGGTCCTGCCCTCAAGGAACTTACTCCAATTGATGCAAAACTACAATCTAAGTGGACAGAAAAATGAGTCAAACAATTGCAATTGTGATAACAGTTCTGAGGAAAACAAAAAGCTGAGCTAGAAAAGGAGTCTCTCCTATTTTATTTTTTACTTTCTGAATTGTGTCAGTCAGGCTTAAGACTCTGAGAAGAGCTATCTGGAAAAAATTTACAGATGTATTGGCACTGCTATGCGATGAGTATAAACACAGGGGAGAGCATTCTTGGCAGGTGAGATACCATGTACAAAGTCATAGAGCAGGAAGGAGTTTGGCCTGTTCAAGACCAGTGTGGCTGAAGCACAGTGAAGAAGGGGAACAAGGGATGTTATGTGTTCAGATATAGGAGCATGTAATGCAAGGCCCTGTAGGCCAGAGTAAGGAGTTTTGATTTTATTCTAAATACTGTAGAAAGTCACTGAAGTATTTTAAATAGGAAGATGTGATCTGATTTTTTAAAAAGATCCCTCCGACTGATGAGCAGACAATAGATTAAATGAAGCAATTGAAAAAGCAAGTCACTCAGGAGGTTGCTTTGAACGGTCCTGGGAAGATATGCTGACATAGAGTTTAAAGGAAAAAACAAATAGACTTGGGAATTGTCAGCACAATTATCACCACCTTAATCCAGCCATATTGGGACAAAAAGATATCCTGCATGTGTTCTGATACGATGCATCAAGGGCATAGCACTTCTACCAAAAATGAATAATCTCAATGTAATCATGAGGAAAACTACAATAAATTATCAAGATACATCCTACAACATTCTACAAAATTTGCCTGTATTTTAAAATGTATTATGAAAAACAAGGAAAACTTTTTTTCATTTGCGCTAAAATCCGTAAGTGGGACAATTTTTAACATTTAAATAACGACTGCAAAGTAATAAGACTATATTAGTATTAATTTCCTGATTTGATGGAGCTGATAATAATGTCCATGTTTTTAGAACACATTTAAGTGTGTAAAGATGAAAATCATGTCTGTAATTTCCTCAAATGGTTCAGAAAAAATAATAGAATGAGAATGTACACATAAAATGTTAACATTTGGGGAACCTAAAAGAAGCGCCTATGGGAATTACTTATACTAGTTTTACAACTTTATTTTAAAATGAAACGTTGACAAAATTACTGGGGTCACTTGAGAGAAAAAAGATCTAGTACTAAGCTATGAGTAACAGATAAAACTCTGGAGTACTAAGTGGTGGAAAGGATGGAAGAATGTTTAGAAAAAAAGTCAAATGGAATTCGCACAGAGTTATACTGGAGTCATAGTTTCTGCGTTCTTTTTCAACCTAAAGATGATCTCCAGCGTCGCATAACCGAAGCCAATCACGCAGCTCGCGTCCGGGACAAATCAGCCATACTCGAGTCCGCTCCTCCATGTTTTTCAGTGAGCAAGCGTGAGATTGCGCACGCATGCGTGAGTACGCACGCACCCCAATCCTAACCAATCGGTAGCCACGTCGGCGTCTCGTTTAGCGCAGGGGCGGGGCGGCCTTCTACACATGCGCACGGTTGGGCGGGCCTTCTTCCTTCTCGCCGAACGCCGCCAACATGGTGAGTGTCCCTGTTGCGGGCTCCGGGGGTGGTGGCCGTGGAGCAACACCACCGTCTGGCCTGGGAAGCGGAGGCAGGTAGCGGTGCCCAGTGGGTCTTAGGTGGCGCTTGGTGAGGATGCCTTAGCGGGCGGATCACGGAGTTTAGGAGCTTCTTGGACGCGCGGCCTGCGAGCGCGTGGATGGCCCGGCGTGCCTGGGCTACGCGTGCGCGCCACCGCCGGCGGAGCCTCGGCTGGAGCAGCCCGTGGCCTGGCTGGGCCGCCATGGTGGGGGCGTGCAGTCCACTTAGGCGTGGAGTTTTGCCGCCGTCGCCTTTGCAGATTTTGTCCAAATCGTCCCGTGGCACTTGGGCTTTTTCCTGTTAACATTCGTTTTCGCCGTATTTAGCTACGTTGACTTTAAGCTGCAAAGCCTTATAAACTAGAGACATTTAATTACCTTCGTTCTTTTTCTCTCCCATTTTAGGTGTTCAGGCGCTTCGTGGAGGTTGGCCGGGTGGCCTATGTCTCCTTTGGTCCTCATGCCGGAAAGCTGGTCGCAATTGTAGATGTTATTGATCAGAACAGGGTAAGTATAAGAAAAGTCACAGCATCACATAGCAGTGGATGGTATGCAGTATAGATGGTGATGTTCCTAGTGGTTCTCTAAGGTAGGAGTACTGTGGGTGGTGGCTTTATTTTACCATTGAGGAAGTAGGCAGAGTAGGGATTTCAAGCGCAGACTTGTGTTGGCTGGGCTTAAGTATTACTTTTGCCTCTTAAACTAGCTAGAGCTTCTAACAAATTATAAGTGAATCGTTGGTGATGTTTAAATGAGTTACTATATGCAGAGCAAATTTAGAACAAAGCCAGGCACCTAGAAGGCCCTCGTTTGCTATTATCAGTATTCGAGAACAACTAACTGAGGGGTTGACTAAAGACTGAATGAACATAAAATTGTTTGTTGAAAATATAAGAATTAAAGACAAAAGTCGTCAAGTAAATTATGTATTGGGTTATATGCTGCACTACTAATAGTTTAATATTTTTAAAAAGCATCCAAATAGGGAGTTGATGATTCTAAAAAGACAAATGTTACAGAGAATATCTTTTTATTTTGAATGCTGAGATCAGTTTCGTGCTGAGATTTTAATCTTATCTGTGTGTTCTAGGCCTTGGTTGATGGACCTTGCACTCAAGTAAGGAGACAGGCTATGCCTTTCAAATGCATGCAGCTCACTGACTTCATCCTCAAGTTCCCACACAGGTAAACTGTCCACAGACCATCACGCCCTCCCCCAGCTTTGTTTATGCTATAAAAATTTGTTTAGTTTAATTCAGAAAATGTTTTTTGTTATTTTGCTCTTTTTTCCCTTGAGAATACAGTAAACAGTGTTGAGAGTGAGAGCAATTAGAAGAAGAATTTACAGTGTAGAAGTAGATAGGCATTAGTTACTTTTTAAATGTTCTGTGATCTGGTAGCTCTCTGGCTTTGGTTTTATCCAGAGTTGCCATCATCTTATCTTGTACTCTTTTCTTTTAGGATTTACACAACAAAAACCTCCCTAAGGAATTCTTTTTGATATTTTAGTCGCTTTCACATTCAAAATAAAAAATAGTAACTCTTGTCTCTTCCAATACTAGCTATCATTAAACTTTTAGTATGTGTCAGTTATGAATATGTAACATACATGATCTCAGTATGACAGCCACTATAGAGGTTCTTTTCCCAGCTACTTATAAGGAATCGAGGCAATCAGTAGTACTTCTTCATTGATGGTTGGTTGCAGTGGAACACATAAATACTAGTTTATTTTTAAACATGCTGGGTTTTGATACTCAATATTTGTAAGAAATTTCAAAATGATTATAATCGGATTTGGTGATTGATCACAAATCTTTAAGCATTTTTGTACAAGGTAAAAACATTAGATCTAAGGATTAACTTCACCTCATTCTTTATGAAAAGGAAATTGCTTTCTCCACATCTACCCTGGTATGATGTTCTGTGCGTGATAAGAGGTGATTTTTAAATCCTGAACCTGGGCTGGGTTGCATTGTTTTATTTTTTATTAAAATTGTGTTTGAGATTATAAGACATCTTGGCTTAGTGAATACCATTCAAATAAGTAAAACTTGGAGTGTGCCAGGTGGTATGTGTTCTCTAGAGACAAGTGGAGCTAGAAGTACAACAAATGGGAAGAGTAATTGTGCTTTTCAGAGGACACAAAGCTGTCTCTGGATCTGTGTGGCTTCAAAGCTGATTTTCTTAGCCATTGGTCCTGGCTCTTTCTAGTGCCCGTCAGAAGTATGTTCGACAGGCCTGGCAGAAGGCGGATATCAATACAAAATGGGCAGCCACAAGATGGGCCAAGAAGATTGAAGCCAGAGAAAAGGTAATAATGACTTAAGGTCATTTTGAATTCTGACCTTTTCTTTTTTTCAACGGTTGGAAGGTGATATGAGAGGGATTTTTTATTTTTATTTTTTAACAGAAAGCCAAGATGACAGATTTTGATCGTTACAAAGTCATGAAGGCAAAGAAAATGGTAAGTTTTAAAAATGTTACAGGATTGTTACATTTTAACCCTAAACTTGTTTGGTAATTTTGTTTGCCCAAGCTTGGTAGGCCAAAGTCAACTTCATAGGGGTCTTAGACGTAAGGATTGTCTCCTGTACATATCCATTATATATGTGATGAAGAGAGTAGTTTTTGTATGCATGTTTGACAACTAAACTGAAATTTTTCAGAGGAACCGAATAATCAAGCTTGAAGTTAAGAAGCTTCAAAAGGCAGCTCTCCTGAAAGCTTCTCCCAAAAAAGCACCTGCTGCTAAAGGTACAGCTGCAGCAGCTGCTGCAAAGGTTCCAGCAAAAAAGATGACCGCTGCAGGCAAGAAGGCTCCAGCCCAGAAGGTTCCTGCCCAGAAAGCTGCAGGCCAGAAGGCAGCAGCACCTCCAAAAGCTCAGAAGGGTCCGAAAGCTCCAGCCCAGAAAGCACCTGCTCCAAAGGCATCTGGCAAGAAAGCATAAGAACATAAGAGGCTATTATAAAAATAAAGGTTCTTTTTGACACATTGGCAAATCTAAATCGTGGATTAAAGTCTGTTGCTAGAGCTGGGGTTGTACAAATGTATTTCACATGAATATATAAAATTCTAGCAGCTTTTGATGCACGAGAGTTTAGTACATTTTCTTATAAAAATATACTAGGAACAAGCTGGGTTCTTGAACTTCACTGGGATAACACAAAACTAATTTTTGCTTGGTGGTAGGTATTAATAGGTAAACGATAATGTAATAGCTTTTGTGGTAGAGGGAATACAGGCAATTTTGAGTTACCTGTTCTTGTGAGGGGTGGGGGATTGTCTAGAGAACTCGGGCTCTTAAGCTACAATCGTAAAGGTTGTGTAAGGAGAAGGCGGTGTGAACCTCAGGAATGTAGAGGACTAGAGAGAACAAGGGAGCCATTTAGATACAGAGCTATGTGGGAGTTAGACATTTTTTTTTTATAAGTGTTAAGTGAACCTCAGATTTGGATCATTTTGCTGTTGGACTGAATCTTAAGGGAACAAGGCGCAACGGGAACGTTAGAGGTGGTATCGAGCTTGGCGGTATCCCTCACCTTGACAGAGGGCTAGACCAGTTAAGTGGCAGTGGTGATGTTTATTGTTTAGTAGGCTTTAATAGTAAACCTAATGTGAACTCACTGGTTTCTTGGTTTACTGCTACTACTGTCCCACCTCTTCCTCTTGGATTTATTAATTATCTTTAATTTTCACTGACTACATCCTCTAGTTTTTCTTCCAGTTAGGATTTAGGAGTGATAAACTTTGCTTACTTGTCTGAAAGTATTTTGCTGTTGTATGAACTATTTCTTACATTTCTGACAGCAAATGTATGGTTTTTTTTCCCCCCAACTTTGACTGCCTAGAATTGGCATCAAACCCTACTTGCAAATGCCATTCAAAGTGGTCTCCCCCCACTTTGAATGGCATTTGCAAGTCCCAGACTTGTTCACTAACATGGAAGCTCTCTGAATGCCTTACCTCTTTAGAAATGTTTGTGTGTGTGTGTGTGGGGACGTGGGCGGGGCAGAGGGGGTGCTCAATGTAGGCACAGTTGATTAAGTCACTGGCCATTGGTTAGCTCAGTCTCCAGCCCCTCTGCAAGGGTCATAGTGAAAGTTCCAATCCCATAGTTGGTTCCTGTGGCCATCTCCCATCTTAGGAGTGCCCAGCCACCAGTCATTACCATATGAAAAGAGAACTTTAAGGGTCTCTAGTGCCCTTGCTCTCACCTCTGGACTAGGTACTGTTGAGAAATGCAGTTCAGCCAACTAAGCCATTCATCTGTGAACAGGAAGAACAGAAAGGGAAAGGTGATGAGATTAGTCTGGAATGTTTTGAGTTTTAGGAACTTGTAGAATAGCCAAGTAGAAATGAACAGGCAGGTTGATACACAGGTCTAGCTCAAAGCTATCAGCATGATGCCTGGCCAAGAAGAAGCACTATTGCCATGATTATTAGATCTGGGTTGGAGAAAGATACAAATGTGTTAAAAGAGAGTGGCAATGTACACAGGAATACAGTCGTGCCACGTCCTGGTCAACAACAGACCATATGTATGACTGATCCGTAAGATGACAATGGAGCTGAAAAATTCCTCACCTAGTGATAATCCTAGTTGCCCTAACATAGCTCAACACATCACATGTTTGTGGTGATGCTGGTGTAAATCTAAGGTGCCAGTCATGAAACTGTAGCACATGTAATTATGTACAGTACGTAACACTTGATAAGTAATATTGACTTGCTATATATGTATTTACTATGCTATACTTTTTATTTTACAGTATTCTTTCTAGTTAGGAAAAAAGTTCGCTGTAAAACTATTTCGTGTTCAGCTGGAAGTAGCTTTGTACACCTTGGTTTTACTGAATCTCTTGATTGCATTTTCTCATGCTTGATTCACTCTTGCGTTTTATAAATTTAGTGTAGCTTAAGTGCAGTCTTTATAAAGTCTACAGTAGTATACAGTAACATCCCAGGCGTTCACACTCACTGACTCACCCAGAGAACTTCCCAGTCCTGCAAGCTCCATTCATGGTCAGCGCCCTGTACAGGTGTACTTATCGTTTATACATTTTTACTGTATCTTCTCTATGTTTAGATATGTTTAAATACGTAAATACCACTGTGTTACAATTGCCTACAGTATTCAGTGCAAAAACATGCTGGACAGATTCGTAGCCTAGGAGCAAAAGGCGCTACCCTAGAGCCTGGATGTATGGTAGACGAGACCATCTAGGTTTGTGTAAGTGCACTCTGATGTTCACACGGCCACAGAGTGGCCTACAAGGCTTTTCATTCCTCAGGATGTATCTTCATCCTTAAGTGGTGCATGACTATAATAATGCCAGCAATGACAGAACTAGCACTATTTTGACTTAGAGTACAGAACCAGAATATGCAGTGTCTTACATGAATTGACCGACAGTTAATCCATTGAATGAGTTGGAGCCTGTTACCATTCTCAACTCAAAAATCAAGGCACAGAGTTTTACTTGCGCAAGGGCACTCAGTGGATAAATGGTGGAGTCCGAATTTGAACCCAGACAGACCCCAGACTTCGTGATCTTAGGTCACAGTCCAGTCAATTAGCCATTGAGCTGGAGACTGGGGCTGTAGTTTGTTAGATGGTCAAGTTACTGCTGCTAAGCATGGGAGCCAGAATTCAGAGCATCACAAGAAGTATGATGTGGAATCTCAGACCTTGAACTGATCGTCAAACTTGGGTAGCTAAGCCATAGAGGAAGATTGAGAAGAGCCAGCTATCCTTGGGGGTCTGGCTTGGGGGAACCATGGAGAAGTCGCCAGCCTCCGGGCTTCCTAGAGAGGTGCTGAGAGCACCCTCCGCTCCTCTTTCCTCCGGGCCGCGGGCTCTGGGGTGGGCAGCTGGTAGTGGTGGCCCTGCTCCCCCAAGGTGGCCTGGCCCTGGCTGTCCTGGAGCTTGGGCATTGGGTGGCAGATGCTGCGGAGGAGCCCACGTGGCACCCAGAACCCAAGCCCAGCCTCCTGCTGGTAGAAGCAGATTGACTTTCCAGCCTGACATCCTCTGCCTCACGGTACCCAGAGTGAGGGCTGGTGATGAGGGTCGCCCGCTTCCCAGGCTAGAGTGCTCAAGTCCCTGTCGGGTCGTCAGTATCGCCCACTGGAGGAGCATCTTACCCTTTCCCCTTGGGGCCAGAACACCACTTGCATTTCGTTGGTGGTTGGTCCAGGAACACCCGCTACCCTACTTTGTCTCCAGAAACTTGCACTAGGCCTTTGCCGTGATCACTAGATGCATTCAGTGCAAATGGCTTAGTAATGCGTTCATAGTGGACCAGGGATTTTCTTAAAGGCCACGAAGCCACTGCTTGACTCGTACTCCACAGATGTTCCTTCTAGGGATTTCCATCCCACAGGCAAAGTTGTAGCTTGTACGAAGGGAGCAGCTGCAGCACCCCTTGAATTACTAGAGTGTGCATTGAGACATCAAGAGTGTCCTAGAAAT
>NW_011888816.1:4230100-4256212 GCF_000151845.1 Pteropus vampyrus | reverse complement strand
CACTTCAATGACTGCTGCTTAACCTCTGGAAGAGCCTGGATCCTTGGTTGGCACAAATTCATGCAGCACTAGGGGCAGTTCTTTCTCCAGAGTTTTCTTAATGGTAGAGGACTAGTTCTCTGAATTTTTCTCCAGTGTCCTAGATCATATAATGAGAAAGCTGGGTGTATTACGTAATGGATGTATCATGTAATGAGAAAGCTCCATCCCAGAGACTTAAGAGCAATGTGTATTTGGCTCCTTTTTGTAAACATTGGACCATCCACTTCTGTTTCAACACTTAGTTCCAAGTCAGGAAATGTTTAAACATCTGTGGGGCAACCTGTTCTCTCTTGGTGCTTTGCCTAGTAGTCACTCAGGATTATGTTCCACTAAGAAACTCCCAACTGGCAGTGGCTTAAACAAGATAGAGGCTTCTCTCTCATGCAGAAGAAGTCTGGGAAAGGCAGTCCAGGACTAGTGTGGCCACTTCACTATTATCATGCACCTGGGCTCTTTCTATCTTTCTGTTCCACCATCCCAGCACTGGCTCTCATGCTTAGGGCTACTTCAAGGTCCAAGGTGGCCGCTTGGTCTCCAGCTATTGTGTGTGTTCCAACTAGAAGAGGAGATGGAAAAAACGGTGACCCTCTAAGCTGAGCCTGCTCTCTATTAAGCACCTTTCCAGAGGTCCTTGACAAAAATTAGGGTTCCATTCTTAAGGAAGAAAGAAGAGGGGAGGAAAAACTGTACTCGTGTGTGTGCGTGTGTGCACGCGCGCACGTGTGTTTGTATGCATGCATGCAACTGTCTTTGCTACAATCTCTATGAGAAACATTTATTTGGAATTTTCTAGGAAGTTCCCCCAGTCTCGTCTGTGGTTGTACTAAGTGCTGAAATTTATACCACGTGCCAGGTGATATCTTAGTGCTTTATACATATTAACTCATTCCATCCTTACAAGAGCCCTACCAGATAGTACTACTGTTATCCCTCCAGATGAGGAAGCTGAGGCACAAAAAAGTTAAGTGTCTCATCTAAGGTGACACAGTAAATGGTTTTGAGGGATGGGATTAGAAGCTAAGGAGTCTGGCTCTAGAGCAGGGTTTTTCACCCTTGGCACGGTTGACATTTTGGGCCAAATAATCCTTTGTTGTGGGGGACTTATCTAATGCATTGCAGGACATTAAGCAACCTCCTTGGCCTCTGCCCACTAGATGCCAGTAGCATTACCACCACCCTCACGGTGGTGACAACTAAAAGCATCTCCAGGCATTGCCACATATCCCCTGGTGGGCCAGACTGCACCCTGCTGAGAACCACAGCTCCAAAGTCTGTGCTGTTTGCCACTGTGCCATGCTGCCCCTGTTACCTGCTTCCCACGTAGGGGGATCAACAACCCTGCTTGATAATGGAGAAGAGGAGGTGCTAGCAAAGGACAGAAATGGAGTGATCAGAGATGGAGCAGCATGTTGAGAAGCTGAAAGTGGCAGAAAACAAAGTATTGATAATTAGAGGTGTCTCAAGTGTGGCGGGGCGGAAGCCACAGTGTGAGGAAAGAAAATCAGGTCCTGTTCCCAGCTGTTGACTCTGAAGGAAGTAAAGACAGAGTATTAACATTTGGAGTCAGCGAAGTGTCCATTCTCCACCGTCCGGTAAGGCAGTCGCTAGCTACAAATGCCTATTTAAGTTAAAATTAATTAAAATTAGAAATTCAGTTCCTCAGTCACACAAGCCACATTAAAACTTTCTGGTCGAGCTGATTTCTGATTTCTTCACTGTATAGTTACTATTTCCCGCCTTGCAAATAATAAGACATCTATGGGGAATCATTTGAGGTCGTGCAAATATCCTGCTCCTCATCAAAATTTCCTCTTAAGTTTAGCATCCCTTGATGATTCTTGTCTGAACCAGTCCTTGCAATGATGGCTGCAAAGCCTCTAGTGCTTCTGTAGTTATTTCTTCCACCCGTAGGGACTAAGCACAGGGAGAATGTAGTTGACATGACAGACTCAGATAAGGTACAGTGTGAGTCAGGGAGAGACGTTACAGTGGACTGAGTTATATAAGTGGTTATTTCATTTGAAATTTTTGCTTCCTTATACAGCCTTGGGATAAATACTCAGATAAAGAGGACTCCCTTTTGTTTATTTGAAAGTGCTTAATATTGCTGATTGCCATCTAAAAATGGGAAAAATAATGATTACTTCACAGATGTGTTCTAATGATTAAGTGAATTGATATAAAAGTAACTGACACAGGATGAGGCACAAAGGTCTAAACAGTCTGTGATGGTTTCCTTCTCCCTTGAGGAGGTGGAAATGGCCCCGGCAGGAGGCAGAAAGACACACACCTGGTGAAGAGGGCAGCACTGGCAGGCGGACCAAGTTTAGGTGACCGGGGGTAGCTCCATGCTCAAGGATGGAGACTGCCACCCTGTCCCTGGAGACAAGCAGCTTTCTGATCAGGCAAGATATCAGAAGAGGGAGAATGATCCAGGGTGAAGGGGACTCTGTGCCCATGGAACTGCCCCTCTTGTCTCTGTGAAAGACGTGAGAAGCTGAGTGGAAGGGCCTGCTGGGGCTCAGGACGCACGGAGGCAGGGTGAAGGCAGACACTTGCTGTGAGAGACCAGGCTCACGGAACCAGACACGGGGGTGACGTGATCACCGGGCAGACAAGAGCAGGTGCTGGACTGTGTACTTGGGGTGGCAGTATTGGACCTTCTGAGGTGTGCATATTGAAAATGGTAATGTTGGCTGAGGGTGGCTTGTGACTGAGATGCCGTGTGGCTCTCCGTGCCGGCACTAACCTTCCATGGGGCTCAGAGCCACGGACTCCAGTAAATTTGTCCCTTTCCTTGGGCACAAACCTATTGTTTCAGGAGCCAGTGACCTCTGAGGATGAGGCCGTGTACTTCACCCAGCATGAATGGGCCAGCAGGAGCCCTGTGCAGAGAGATCTGTACAGGGAGGTGATGCTGGAGAATTACACAAAATAACTTCCTTGGTCAGGTCCTCCTCTCTCTGAAACTCAGCTTCTGTGCTTTGGGCTCATGGCTTCCTCCTTAGCAGATCTGGAACCTCTAACACCACCGGGATTGACACTCCAGGTGCAGAGCTCCGTAATCCCCAGTTGCAGGAGTAGCTGCTGGAGAACAATCTAGGTTCACTTTGGTTTAAACAAGACTTCCCTCTGCCCTGTTTCCTGGTGGGGACTTTCCTGAGAGAGGCTTTGCTCTAGGCACAGAGAACTGAGAAGGTTCCCAGTGGCCCACCTCCATCCCTCCACCATTCCAGACCCTTCTCCTCTGAGAGTGTGGTCTCCTAGACCCCCATGTACACACCGCCAATGACAGTGGGAGCTTTCTGTCTTCTCAGATAGAGCTGGAATAAGCTTCCTCCTGAGCAAAACAGTTGGAGCCTTCCTTCGATCCCCAGATTCTTTCCACACTTGGTCTCCTGGGATGTCCACTTCTTTCTTCACCTGGCAAAGCAGAGGGTGGAGTAAGAGGGATCGGGAGGGCCTCTCCTCAGCTTCCTGTTCCTTTTCTTTCTTCTTCAGCAGCATTTCCGTTCCCCAAACCAGATCTGATATTCCAGTTGGAGCATGGGGAAGCACCACAGGGCCTGGATCCCTGGACAGCCATTGGCAGGGAGGTCCTGAGAGATGTCTGCATAGGTAAGCAGGAGAAGCCACCAGGTTCCTCTCTAGCTTTGCTTTCTCCTGTCTTTTAAGGATTTAACATGAGCACGGTTTTTCTTCCGTTATACGGGGTTTGTGAGAATGAAACTGGTTACTCTTATTCGGAAAAGTGTCCCTCACTAGATTTTAGTCCCAAACTGGAGAAGACGAGTCCAAACATTTCATTTTCTGTCATTTTTCTTTGTCAAGCTAAAAGATTTCAAACACTTTAGGTGTGAAAATAGGCTTCTGTCGGTCAGTTTAGGAATATAATCACAAAATAGTAAGAACTCGTTTCTATAAGAACATTTTTTATGTGTGTATATATATGAAACTGTATCTCTAATGCAATCTTTTATGAGTTCCTCAACACTAAATTATAAATTAGCTTTTGAGAGAAGGCCTGCTTATTTATTGGGAATGAATGAAAGATACTGAACTGTGATAAATGTAGAGAACCATCCTGAGATCTGGCATGTAGCCCTTCTCATTCATGTGGCCCTGTTCTCCAGCTCTCTCAGTCTTTAATGCTATTCACAGCCTCTGTTAACCAAACGCTCCTTTCTCATCGCCCCTACTTCTGTCTGAGTCAGTCTCTTTAGGTTGACTCCAGCACTTCAGGTCATATGAATGAAAACCTTTCCCACAGTCTGCCCACAGCCGTGGTTCCCATTGCCACAGGTGCACATTTTCTGTTTAGCCTGCCAAAGGCTTAAAAACGGCATTGTCCAATAGAACTTTCTATAGTGATAGAAGCACTACACAACTGTGCTGTCCAGTACAGTAGCCATAAGCCACGTGAGCGCTCAAAATTTGGCCAGTGCCATGGAGGAACTAGATTTTTTTGTTTTGTTTTATTTTAATTATCTTAAATTTAAATAGCCACATGTGGCTAGGGGCCACCTTATCGGACAGTGCAGCCTTACAAAACTAAAAGAACAGCCTCCAAATGCCTTTTTTAGTTTCTAGATCAGTGGATTTCAACTCTAGTGTGCCTCAGACTCGCTCGCGAGGCTTGTTAAAACACAGACTGCTGGACACCACCTCCAGAGATTTTAATTCAGCGGGACTGGGATGAGGCCCAAGACTTTGCTTTTCTGACAAGTTCCCAGATGATGGCCAGGGGCCACACTTGGAGGACCATTGTTCTCGAGAATCTCAAACCCTGGGTTGCAACTCATCAATGAGCTGTTTTTTAAACTCTGGGTTGCAACTCATCAATGAGCTGTGCTCAGCATTTAAAAATTAGACCAGACTGTATTAGACTTAAATGAAATAGACCAAAATATCTAAAAATAGTCTAAAATCTGTCATAAGTGCATCATACTTATTAAAGACATTGTTTTGTGAAACTTTTGTTTCCATTTCGGTTTTTTGTGTGTGTGAGTGTATGTATGTGTGAGTATAAGCCATGGCTCTGAAGCTGTTCTCCAGAGACTTGGAGCCCTCAAGATAAAAGTCTTCCTACGCTGGCACCTTCCAAGATGAGCTTAGGGTCGGTTGGAGACATTTGCTTGGATCGCAAATATGGAATGAAGGCAAATCATGGTGGCTGTCCCATTGGCAGGCCTAGCTATGTAGTGGGGTGCCCTGACAAGTCTTCAAAGATGGAGTGGTTCTGAAGACTGGCAAAGGAGGAGCCTCCAGAATGCTCATCTCAAGGTATGAAACATTTAACTTAATATCGAGGACCCAGTATTCACTGAACAGGCTGCTGGGTCATTAACTGAAATGTCTCCAAGCAAGGCCTGGGACAAGGCGCTACCCCACACCATACAGGGTGGGAAAGAGCTGTAAGGCTGTTAATGGCTGTTAATGACGCTCCCCTAAACCGTGCCAATTATTGGAGATCCTTTTGTATCTTCGAAAGCAAATTACATAATTGGAAAACAAACTCACAAGTACTTATTGTATGCCAGGCACCACTGTAAATACTTTGCCAGTCCATTAAGTCATTTAATTAACCCTCGACAGGGTACCACCATCATACCCATTTAACAGACAAGGAAACAGCACCTAATAGTTGATGCTCTACACTGGTATGCATTCAGCCGTTAAAGTGATTGGACCCCCTCTTCCAATCTTCCCACTACGGCGCAGCTACAGAACCCACGAAGCTTTGGCACATGTGTGTGAAGCAACTGCCTCCACGCAGTAACTGGAGGGACAGCCCGTGATGGCAAACGCCAGAAAAGCCTGCATAATCCCCAGGGTTGTAACTATTCTGTGGCCTAGCTGGCTGGCCGACAGCCCCCAGAGGTGCTACCAGGTGGGGGTGGGGGGTGGGGAGTGGGGGGGTGAGGATTGGGGGGAACCGGCGCCTGGGGCCCGCAACCTTGGGTCTGCGTACCTAGAGCTGCCTCGGCGGCTGGGATGGGGAACCACAGAGATGAATGGCTTCCCGGGTTCCTAGAGAGGAGGGGAAAACGGTGTATGCGCTTCCGGCTGAGCCGGTGCGGCTCTTTCCCAAGAGAAGGTCGCTGGTTCCCACGCTTTCTCTGCGCCCCAAGTACACAGTCCAGCACCTGCTCTTGTCTGCCCGGTGATCACGTCACCCCCGTGTCTGGTTCCGTGAGCCTGGTCTCTCACAGCAGGTGTCTGCCTTCACCCTGCCTCCGTGCGTCCTGGAGCCCCCAGCAGGGCCCTCCACTCAGCTTTTCTACGTCTTTCACCAGAGACAGAGGGGCAGTTCCATGGGCACAGAGTCCCCTTCACCCTGGATCATTCTCCCTCTTTCTGATATCTTGCCTGATCAGAAAACTGCTTGTCCCTTGAAGGCAATGTGCAGCATCACCTCCCCCTTTCCTAACAGGCCGCTACTGACCTGCTTCTTGTCACTTTGGATTAGTTTTCCTTTTCTAAGATTTTATATAAATGTTATCACTTTATATGTACTCTTCTCTTTGGTCTGGTGTCTCACTCAGCATAATTATTTTGAGATTCACCCATGTTGCATACGTCAATTTATTCACCCATGTTGCAATACGTTCATTTATTTTTATTTTTATTTTTTGTTGAGTAGTATTCTACTATGGCTATACCACAATTTGTCCACTCTTCTCCTGATGGCCACTTGGGTCGTTTTCAGTTTCTTGCTTTTACAAATAAAACTACCATGAACATTTGTGTCCAAGTCTGTAAGTGTGTATGCTTTTATTTATCTTGGTAAATACCAGGAGTGGAATGGCTAGGTCATAAGGTAGGTGTGTATATTTAATTTTAAGAATCTTCAAAACTGTTCTACGAAGTCGTGCCATTTTAAAAACATTCCCACCAGCATTGTGTGAGTTCTTCTAATATGACTTTGCCGACTCTCAATATTGTTAGTCCTTTTAATTTTAACTATTCTAATAAGTGTGTAATGCTATCTTATTTAGGTTTTAATTTGTATTTCCATGTTGTCTAATGGTGTGAGTATATTTTTCATGTACTTACTTGCCTTCCATTATGTCGTCTTTGGTAAAATATCTGTTCATATTTTCTGCCTATGTTTTAATTGGGTTTTCTTTTTATTGATCTTTGGGAGGTCTTTTTAATCGATGTGATTTCCAAATATTCTCTCCCAGCTTGTAGTTTCTCTTTTCATGCTCTTAACAGTATTTTTGGAAGAATAGAAGATTTTAATACCAATGAGGTCCAATTTATTCAGTTTGTTCTTGTATAGATTATGCCTTTGGTGTCATATTTAAGAAATTTTTGCCTTACCCAAGTTTACAAAGGCTTTTTTCTATATTTTCTTTTGGAATTTTTATAGTTTTAGATTTTACATGTATATCTGTCATCTGTTTTCAGTTAAATTTTGTAAAGGGTGTGAGGTATGGATCTGAATCCCTCCCTCCTCCTCTCCCTCCCTTCCTTTTAAAATGGGTAACATACTGTAGCACCACTTTTTGAAAACATGATTCCTTCTCCACTGAATTCCCTTTGCACCACTGTCGCAAATCAGTTGTCCATATTTGTGTGGTGGGCCTGTTCTAGAGTCTGTATTGCTGCATCGATCTATTTATCTACCTTGATGCCAGTAACACAATTCCTAATTACTGTAGTATTTCTAAGCATTGGAGTCATATAGTATCAGACTTCCTACTTTGTGTTTTGCCAAAGTGGTTTTGGCCATTCTAGGTCCTTGCATTTCTCTGTGAATTTTAGGATCAAATTGCTGATTTCTACAAAACATACAGGGGTTTTGAGTGAGATTGTACTGACTATAGATCAATTTTGGAATAATTGACATTGTAACTATAGAGTCTTTTGACTCATGAACATTATAAATGTCTCCATTTAGATATTTAATTCCTCTTAGCAGTGTTTTCAGATTTTTACTTTATAGGTCTTTCACACCTTTTCTCAGATTTATGTCTAAATATTTTGTACTTTAGATGCTATTATAAATAGTAAATTTCTGATTTTCATTGATGGTATATGGAAATATAATCGATTTTTGTATTTTCACCTTGTAGACTGCAACCTTGCACAACTCATTAGTTCTAGTAACATTTTATAGATTCCAGAGGATTTTGTAACATTGAGAATCATGTTCACAAATAATTATTTTAGTTCTTCCTTTCCAATTCTGGATGCATAGTCTTTCTTTTCCTGCCTTATTGCACTGGTTAGTGGCTAGGGATAGTGTGTTTTTAGGGAGAGCCAGTCTCTCCGACATTCCAGACTTTAATTTTGCTGATACGGGAGCACATTCCTTAACAGCTGCAAAGCCTAAAGTTTCCCATCTCTTCTGATTCTCCTTGCCATGTAGCTGCTTCTATGTCAGCACTACCTGTACTATCCCTCTGGTGAGGCTCTTCTGGGGAAGCATGCATGGGCTTCTTGTAGCATACTCCCAATTTTCTTCTCTGACCTCCCAGGATTCGAGTCATCCTCCCAATCTGGGGCTTTTATTTGGGCCTACCAAAGTTTTCTGATTTCTTCTCCCTGCACCATAATACCAAATAGAGGAATTGCATGTCCCTTTCAGGTTCTAATTGTAATAGCTGGCTGATATTCTTTAGAGTTTGTGGTATATATGTGTGTATGCATATGTGCATCCATATATGTGTGCCCATCTCTCTAGATGTTTGATAGGTTTAGAGAAATATATGCAAATATAAGTCCTTATGCTATTGTTTCTGGAAATCTAATTCTTCTATTTAAAATGACTGCTTTGCATAAACTTTACAATGTTTTATGAAGTGGACTGTTTCTGTGGTAGCTAAAACTTCTGGGTTAGGCAGCCTCCACATAGGTCCCCAGTGATTCCCATCCTGGCATTCATGCCTTTGTGCATCTCGCCCAACATTGAATCATGACTGGCCTGTGAGGAGAGTATATTGGGGTAATGATGCTGCATAGCTTCCAAAGCTAGATCATAAATGACACTGCAGCTAGCCTTGGCTCCTTGGATTGCTTACCTTGGTTGGAAGCCCATTGCCATGTTGTGAGGATGCTCAGCCATGTGAAGATAGCCATGTGGAAAGGGACCGTGGAAAGGTTATTGGTGTCACACCAATAACCCGCAACAACTTGCTAGCTATGTGCGTGAGCTAACTTGGAAGCAGATCCTCTAGCTTCAGGCAAACTTTCAGCTGGGTGCAGTCCCAGGTGACACCTGTTGGAAAGTCACGAAAGGTCCTAAGTCAGTACCATCCAGCCAAGCCACTCCTGAATTCCTGATTCACAGAAACTTTGAGAGAGAACATGTATTGTTTACAGCCACAAAGTTGTGGGGTGATTTGTTATGCAGCCATAGACACTCAACATACTCTTCACGATAGGACTTCTTTATTACGTCTCATTCCTGTGAAAGGAGCAACAAACTCCTATAATAGAGCCAGATATCCAGGGTCATTCTATCTTCTAGGCCAATTTCCCTTCGTAACTTTGGAGCGCTGGGTGAGTAAGAGCCATAGATCTGAAACTGTGTTCAGCAATCGTATCAGAGTGGTCAAAAGTAAAAGTCTGTACATGTTGGCAACCACCCTGCCAAGAAGTGGTCGCTGCAGTAAGGCTACTGTTGACTCAGTGTCTTTCAGAAGCATGGTCACTGCAGTGAGGCACTTGCTAATTGGCTGTTGTCTAGGGGGCGGGACTATCACTGATTCGCTGACTATCAAGGGCATTTGTCATTGATGGCTCACATTCAGAAACTTGGAGTTGCCAATGATTTGCTAACTTTCAGAAACATAGTTACTGGGGGTCACCAAAGTGAGGCTGTCACTTGCGGGTTTTCATAGCATGCAAGTTATGTCAATTAAGGGCAGTTAGTTACTTGTTTGTAACTTGGAGACTTCGGTCAAAGAACAGTCTTTTCCTTTCTTGAATATAGAAAAACAAGTACTTTTAATGTTTTTTTTTTTTCCATTAAAACTGCAGGAGACTGTAAGAGGTTATCCAGATCTTATTTGTGGAGGTATGATTTTTTTTTTTTTTCAGCCAGCGTTGACATTTAAGTTATTTAAGTGCCAGTGACCAGGCCAAAGGAAAAAAAAAAAGTCAAAATTACAGAATTTTAGTAATTTATTGTAAAAAGCTAAACACAGGACATTTAGGGCGTCTTGCCAAAGTCAATACAGGGCGAAACCATTTACTACAGGGCATGTCCTGTATATACAAGATGCATGGCAACCTTAGTCACCATTATTTTGGTTGTTAAATGAATTTGCCCCCAAAAGCCCCCCACAAGTCCAAGTCATGGGAAGAAGAGGGCTTTAAAAAGGCAGGTGGAAACCATGGTTTTGCCAAGGGCTGCCCAGCTTAGGACTCAAGCAGGATCTTTAGCTTGGGCATCTAAGAGATGACACAACAGAGGCCATTCTCCCCACACCTGCACAGCCCAGGTGACCCACGAAGTAAAGGCGGCCGACAGCTGGACTGCAGTCGGTTAACTGGGGCCTCACCCGGGCCCAGAGGCTGAGGTCTGAGCAGAGCGAAGCTGCATCTGTGCCATGACCCCCGCGTCCCGAGTCGGTTCCAACCGCCAGGCATTCTGCGAGCGCCAGTGAGGACTCAGGCAGCAGCCCGCCCACGACCGCGCCCCTTCCGCACGGCGGGCCCAGTCACGTGGGGCCGGGCCGCGGGGACCACCGAGATGCGGCCTCCGGGCGGCCTAGAGGGGTGCTGGGCGCGCGCGCTCACTTCCGCGTCAGCTTCTAGCTGCCAGACTTTCGGGGTTCGGAGAGGAAGAGTGTGGGTTTCAGCGAGTTCTACGTGTCAGGTCCGCCCAGTGCCTGCCTCCTCGTCTTCCCTGGCGTCTCGTCAGCACCCCCTCCCCTGAACTCGGTCCCAGTGGTGGCTCGCCCCTCTCTGACCCGGAGCTCCGGCATCTGGGCCTCTCAGAAGCCGCCCGAGGTGGCTGCACGACCTTCTAGAGCTTTCGTCCAGCCCCCTGCCCACCGAGGCCTGACCCTCTTTTCTACCCTAAAGAATGTGGCCTAACAGCCGCCCGTTCCGGTACTGACGTTTCTGTGTTTGCGGTCTCCCGCTTCCCTTGGTGGAGTTCCCCGAGTGGTCTGCGGTCAGCATCACGCACTGGAATGCTGAGTATTTTACTCTTAATCCGCTTCCAGCCACCCCGGTCCCTCCACTCCATAGACACCTTCTTTGGGTCAATGTCATGGTCCCTATAAGGTCTTTTAGGTTTTTAGTTTCGTTCAGACCCATCACTGTAGGGAAAGGGTTCGTCTTGGATCCTTCAGTGCACCCTGTGCGAATGGGTTCAGGAACAGTCTTGGACTTGGCAGGCAGATGGAGGATTGTCCTGAAGGCCAGACAGCAATTCATGAGAAGGTTGGGGCAATGGGCCCGAGGGGGCTGATGGAGTCTCCCAGCAGCGCCGGGAATGAGGAGGCTGGGAAGGCCGCAGGCGGTCGTGGGTGATGCAGGACAGGGCCCATTGCACTCACGGCTCTTCTTCTCTTAGCTTCTGAGGTTCTTGCTTTTCCAAACCCAGAAGACAGTGCACGAAGCCAGGGGACATCAGCCATGCTCCAAAGAACTTGGCCTCAGGTGAGCTGAGCTTCCTTTCCGTCTTCTTTAAATTACATTAGCTATCAGATAATCAGGAAAGGACCAAGAAAGCCTAACTTGGCCAGACTCTGGTTTCCTCTTTGAGTCTATCCCCAGGACTATGGCTGTAAATACATGGTGGAGGAAGTAAGCGTTTTGTGTACAGAGAGTGATGAATTCGGATGTGCAGGTTTAAGTGGAAAAGAGGAGACCCTAGCCAAGAAATTCTCCCTGAATGGGGAGATCCAGATCATGTTCTGCAAAGCTAAGTGATCTGCTGAGATCGGAGAAATTCTTCATCGAAGAGATTGCCCTACAAATTGTAGTTGTATCCCAGAGAGACCATATTCTTTCAATAGGCACTTTATAAATGCTAGGCGCATAGTATTGAATAATGCAGACAAGTTCTTTTTTCTCATGGAGGGTAATTTTAGCAAAATAGTCTGTAAACAAGTTAAAACCATAGTTAAATGTTGCTAAAGTACAGTGCTTTTCAAGAGTGTGGCCCACAGGCAACATTCTCATCACCTGGGAGCCTACTAGAATTGCAAATTATTGGGCCCCACCCTAGACTCAGAATCAAACTGGGGACGGGGATACCTGGGTCAGGAATCTAGTGTAACAAGATCTCCAGGTGATTCTTATGCACCTTTTTAAATTTGAGAAACCTCAAAGAAGTTGCTTTTGAAGGTAATGGTTAGGGAAGCCCTCGCTGAGGTGGTAACATGAGTTTGAGACCTCGAGGATGAGATAGAAACAGTCTTGGGAACTACTGAAGAGCAAGCTTTCCAGAGAGAAGGACAGCAAATGCAAAGGCCCTGAAGTTGGGGAGAAAGCTGAGTATACTGTAGAAACAGGGAGAGGTCAGAGAAAGTAGTTTAGTGTGAGGCGGGAGAAGTAGGTACATGTCTTGTAGGTCACTGTGAAGACTGGTTTCTCTTCTTGGTTCATTGGGAAGGCACTAAAGGATTTTAAGCAGGGTAGGTGACATGGTTGGGTTTATACATTAAAATGGTTTTCCAGTGCTTAGTGGTGAGTTGGTTGTGGAAGGGTGTTAGTCCATTTGTTGCATATTGCAGACAAGGTAAGAGATTAAGTATTGTCCTTTTTTTAAAGTAGATTTTATTTTTTAGAGAAGTTTTAGGTTCATAGCAAAATTGAGCAGATAAATAGAGTTCTTATATGCTTCCTGCCTCTGCACATGCCTCCCCCATTAGCAACATCCCCCATCAGAGTGGTACCTTAGTTAAAATTGATGAACCTACATTGATACATCATAATCACCCACGGTTTATAGTCTACAGTAGGATTCACTCTTGATGTTCTATATTCTATTGGTTCAAATGTGTAATGACAAATATTCATTATAATAGTATCATACAGAGTGTTTTCACAGCCCTGAAAATCCTCTGTGCTCTGCCTATTCATCCCACCCTCCCTGGCAACCATTAATCTTTTTAGCTATCTACATGGTTTTGCCTTTTCCAGAATGTCATAGAGTTGGAATCATACAATGTAGCCTTTTCAGATTGTTTTCTTTCAATTAGTCATTTCATTCAAGGTTCCTCCATGACTTTTCATGGCTCGGTAGCCTATTTCGTTTTAGCACTAAATAGCATGGCATTGTCTGAATGAACCACAGTTTATCCCTTCACCTACTAAGGACATCATGGTTGCTTCCAAGTTTTTGGCAATTATGAATAAAGCTGCTGTAAACATCTGTGTGCAGGTTTTTGTATGGACATAAGTTTTCAAGTCATTCGGGAAGATCCCAAGGAGCATGATTACTGGATCATATGGTAAGAGTATATTTAGTTTTGTAAGAAACCACCAAACTGTCTCCCAAAGTGGCTGTGCTGTTTTGCATTCCCGTCAGCAATGACTGAGAGTTCCTGTTGTTCCCCATCCTCACCAGCATTTGGTGTTGTTCGTGTTGTGCTATCTCATTGTTATAATTTGAATTTTCCTGATGACATGATGTAAAGCATCTTTTTATTTACCTATTTGTATATCTTCTTTGATGAGATACCTGTTCAGGTATTTTGCCCATTTTTTAATTGGGTCGTTTGCTTTATTATTGAGTTTTAAGAGTTCTTTGTATACTTTGGATAACAGTCCTTTATCAGACCTGTCTTTTCAAATATTTTCTCTTTGTCCATGCTTTGTCTTCTCATTTTCTCAAAGTATTGTCCTTTTAAGGTAGGGTTTTTTCCCCCTCATTTTTTCTTTCAAAAAAAATTTTTTTCTTCAAAACATTCTTGGCTAGTCTGTCACTCTTTTTAGTGACTTTAAATGATCTGCTACTCCTGTACAAATCTCACTGGTTTTTCTTTTCTTTTTTCTTTTGGAAGAGGGGGATGGATTTTATTGAATTCATAGACAAAATTGGAGGTAATTGACTTTTTACAAATTTGATTCTTTCCATTCAGAAACACCGTGTGTTCCAGTTTATTCGGTTCTTTTATTTATTGTAATAAACACGTAGTTTTCTTCATCTTGGTCTTCCACATTTTTGTCAGGTCTGTTCTTAGCTATTTTTATATGAATAGTATCTTATATTCTCCCATCTTCTAATTGTTTATGGAGGTATCTAGGAAAGCTAATGATTTCTGTTTACTTATCCTATATCTAGCTAACTTAATGAATTATTTTGGCAGCTTTAAATGTTTTTCGTTTATTCTCTTGGTACTTGGATATTTTTAGCCAGATACAGTCTACCCTCTCTATTTGTGGGTTCTGCCTCCACATATTCAGCCAACCGTGGATCAAAAATTTTTTTTTTTTTAATTACATTGTTGCTGATGTGTATTATATAGTTAGGCCAACAGTGATGGTGGCCGTGCTGAACATATACAGACTTTTTTTCTTGTCATTATTCCCTAAATAACGTAACAGCTATTTATATAGCATTTACATAGTATTAGGTATTATAAGTAATATAGAGATGATTTAAAGTATATCAGAGGATGTGTGTAGGTTATTTGCGAATACTATGCCATTTTATATAAAGGACTTGAGCATCCATGGATTTGGTGTCTGTGGGGCGTCCTAGAACCAATACTGAAGGGTGACTAGTTATTTTATCTGCAAAGCAAAAGTATTTATGTTTATTTCTTTCCTATATTTATGCTCCTTTTCCACTCTTTTGCAGGAAGTAGAACCTCAGCTCATGGTAAATTATCAGCCATCAATTTTAATGGCTGTGCTCTGACGTTTTACTGTTAAGGTGGTGTTTGCTGTCGTTTCCTGATCCTCTTCATAAATTTAAAAACATTCTATTTGTAGTCAAACCATTTTTGAAATTAATTCTTTCAGCAAATTTATATTAAGCATTAAGTATCTGCCAGACACTGTACTCTGTACTAGTAAACCAGTTATGAACAAAACAGAATCCTTGCCTCACAGACTTACATTCTGGTGGGGGGAGATAGACAATAACGAGTATTATTAGTTCCCTTCACTCTTGGGAAAGATGGAGATGGCCCCAGGGGGAGGCAGAGAGTGGCGCACATTAGCATGTGGGACGGATCTGTGCCCAGAGACAGGACATTGCCAACCTTCTTTGAAGACAGGTGGTTCAGAGAAGAGGCTGGAACAGCCAGGCTTCAAGTTTCCTTCAGCAGAGATAGCTTTCTGATAAAGTAAGAAGGTATAAAAAGAAATTTACAAAATGCCATGACAATTTTTGAGGGCTGGCTCCTGTGCAGACAGTGGAAGATGCTGGGGGAAGATTAAGGAGAAGCTAGGTGCAAGGAACAGATGGCGCTGTGCGTGTGTACTTTTTAGATGAGTGGAGATAGGGTGAGCGGCAGCTGCTTTCAGTGATTGGCGTATAGAAAATAAGGTGACCAGATTACGGAGTACATGAAGGTAGGAGGTGCCAGAGCGACATATCCGAGGAGCTAGGAACATAGGGGTCCATGCAGTTACCAGGCAGAGAGCCCCAGATGCCAGGCTGTGAGATTGGAATGACAATTGGGGCCCCAGAGCTGAGCAGATGGGAGAGTGTTGGGGTTTCGCATTTGGAAGTGGGAACACTGGCTCAGGGCTGGCCCCTGGCTGGGGTGCTGCGTGCTCAGACCTTCCACAGGGCCTCAGAGTTGGGGAGCCTGGAAGGTCTGTCTCTTCCCTGCAGCTCAGGCTGCCCCCTTCTGCCCTTCACTCAAGAGCTTGAGCAGGAACCTGTTGTTTCAGGAGCCAGTGACTTTTGAGGACGTGGCCGTGTACTTCACCCAGAATCAATGGGCCAGCCTGGACCCTGTACAGAGGGCCCTGTACAGGGAGGTGATGCTGGAGAATTATGCAAATGTGGCTTCCCTGGGTAAGGTCTCTCTCAGTGGCCCTTTGTGGAAGTTGGACAGCTTCTGCAGATGTTTTGGGGATTCTTGTAGCTCTTAGGTCTGATGATTCCTGGGAGTGTTCTGCAGTCGCCAGCCACTGGAGATGCCCAGTGGGGAAATCCCTGGTACCCTTTGGTTTTGAAACTGGACTTCCTTACATCCCAGGAGAGGACGGGGCTCAGGGCCCTGAGGGGAGGGACTTCTTGATGCCCTAGATGAGCCCTTTGTCCCTCCAACCCTTTGTTCTAGGGTTGTGGCCCTCCCCTTTGTGGATGAGTCTCCCAGGACGGCAGTACATACATCCGTCCTGAGAGGGTTTCCTTTCTTCTAAGTAGGGGCAAGGCCACAGTTCCTTCCTGAGAATGGCAGCTTCCTGCTCCTTCCCTTGGAGCGGTTCGGAGCCCTCCCTCAGAACCCCTGGCTGCTCCTGGGTCTCCATTTCTCTCCTCTCTCCAGCTAGTTCATTATGGGGTGGCCCAAGAAATCTCAGGAATGTCTCTGGATGTCTCCCTCAACTTGTCTGTCTTGTCTTCTTGTTGGAGTAGCATTTCCATTCCCCAAACCTGTTCTGATCTCCCAGCTGGAGCAAGGAGAAGCACCTTGGGGCCCAGATCCTGGGGAAGCAGAGGTTTTGAAAGGCATCTGGCCAGGTGAGTAAGAGACCATAGTGGTTTCTGGTTTTGCCTTCCCGGTTTACCAGAAATGTTTCTTCTACAGCAGAGAACGGAGCTCCCCATCGTGCACTCTGAGCTAAGCTGAGCCCCAGCCCCGAGCCCAGAAAGGCTAGGTGCTGTCTGCACACACACATGGCCATCTCGCCTCAGAGCACTTATCAGTGGAAATATTGAATTTTATGCCGATTGTCATGGCAGAGGAGGAGGGTTTCAGCCATATTTTAAGGAAAATTTGATTGTATGGGTCAAACTGATTTATATGTGCCACAGCTATGAATTTTAATTTTAGGTCTTCAGCAATGAAAAAAAAAAAAACACCTTTTAATTTGCCTTTTTTTTTTTGTATTTTAAAGTTCCATATGCCATAATCTTTATGTTTACATTGTATTTGTCCAGGAGAAGGCAAAGAATATTCCTCCCTCCCAACCCCCATCCACTGCACCCAGCACATACAGACACCCTCAGATTTCCCTGAGACTGCTTACAAGTCTTTGCAGCTTTTGTTACTCGGGTTTTCTCTCCTTTTGAAAGAAAGTTCCAGGCCTCACTTCTCACGCATACTGTGATTTCGTAAACAGTGGTTCCTTTAGCAGTCATACCACCATGGTCTGGAGCTCTCCAATTCCACTTCCGTTTCTGAAAGAAATAATCTTTTATTCCAGAATATTATGTGGCGTGTTTTAAAATGGAATTATTAGGCCATTATTTCGGATTTAGAATTCGGGGCGGTTTCCCAGTTTACAGGCGGGGCATTGGGGTCCGTTGTTTGCTGTCGTCCGTGTCTCCGGCCCGCTCCACCTCTGATGTCCGCGGGGTCTCACCGGTGCCATTTTCCTCTTCCGGGTCTCTCTCTCTCTCTCAAAATTTTTTCCATTTCTGCCGATCCCGTTTATCTCTCCCATTCTTCCTTCTCCTCCCCCTCCCCGTCTCCGCACCCCCGCTCCCCGCCTTCTTTTGTTCCCATTCTTGAAGTTCTCATTCTGCCCATTTCATCACCTCAGTTTTTTTTGCAGCCTTCCTTATAGGAGGCACTTCCTGGTCTGTTTTCCATGTAATTTTACTTCTCTAGTTATATGTTACTATTTTTCTTATACTCTCTCATTCTTCTCTATGGATGCTTATAGCCATTTTATGGGTATATTTTTTAAAAAAATCACATTCTACAAGAGCAAATTAGGACCCCTGGATCCTGTTTTCCATCCAGCTCAGTAACTCAGAACACTTTTGATTTCTTTGGTCAGGTGGTGAGTCCCGGATCAAGCACGAAGAGCCGACCATAAAGCAGGAAGCCTCTGAAGAAACAGAGTCGCCCAGAGTGCCCGAAAGCGGACTCCTGAGAAACGTTTCTCAGCACTTTGACTTTAAAAGCAAGGCAACGTGGCAGACTTTCAGTCTGAATCCGAATCTGATACTTCGAGGGGGAATGAAGTTCTATGAATGCAAGGAATGTGGGAAAATCTTCAGATATAACTCAAAGCTTATTCGGCATCAGATGAGTCACACAGGGGAAAAGCCCTTCAAATGTAAGGAATGTGGCAAAGCTTTCAAGTCCAGCTATGACTGTATCGTCCACGAGAAGAATCACATCGGAGAAGGGCCCTACGAATGCAAGGAGTGCGGCAAAGGTTTGAGCTCCAACACCGCCCTGACTCAGCACCAGAGGATCCACACCGGAGAGAAGCCCTACGAATGCAAGGAGTGCGGGAAGGCCTTCCGCAGGAGCGCAGCCTATCTTCAGCACCAGCGACTACACACCGGGGAGAAACTCTATAAATGTAAGGAGTGCTGGAAAGCCTTTGGTTGTAGGTCCCTTTTTATTGTCCATCAGAGAATCCACACTGGGGAGAAACCCTACCAGTGTGAGGAGTGCGGCAAGGCGTTCACACAGAAGATAGCCTCCATTCAGCATCAGAGAGTCCACACCGGAGAGAAGCCTTACGCATGCAAGGTGTGTGGGAAAGCCTTCAAATGGTATGGCAGTTTCGTTCAGCATCAGAAATTGCACCCCGTGGAGAAGAAGCCCGTCGAGGTCCTCGGGCCATCCCTAATGAGTCCCCAGTGCCCCTCTTCAGCCTCGTCCCCGGGTCCTCTCCAGAGTCCGTGCTCTGCTCCAGCTGTGGCCACGCCTTCACTGACCTTTCCACACGCTGTGCTCATTCCTACCTCTGGGCCTTTGTTCATGCTGCTGCCTACGTCTGTACCTTCATCACCTGTCCAGATAGTGAGAGTCCTCCAGGGTCTCACTCCCACTGAGAAGGCTTCCCCGATTATTCTGACTCCTTCTCACCCCTCATGAGTTTTATCTTGCCACTCCCATGGCTCTTAACGCCCAGAAAATCTCCAACCTAATTCGAGTTTCTTTTGTATTTTGTTCTCACCTTACGTACGTTAACAACTGTTTCAGCATAAACTCCATTTGTAATCTATCTATATTTAAAGACTCTGTTTATATAATCTCCTTCCTTCTGGGTAGAAAGCAGAAATAATCGATGTCTGCATTGACCCCTTTCAGGCTTGAACGATAATGGCTGTATCTGCACTGTTGGGGTGCTGGTGTTAGAAGTGCTGGTAGGACCTTTAGGTGTATTAGAGAAGTTTGGGAGAGAGGACACCCCTGTATTAGGCCATTGTGATTAGAGAGAAGCAGCCTGAGACAAACAGTAGAGAATTAGAATAAACGTCCAATGACAGACTTTAGAAATTAATGCAGATCGTTTAGTCGACTAAGGTGGTGTATTAATGCAGTTGAAGTAACTTTGCCCTTGGCACAGATCGTTGAGGATCTCATTCATCTACGCAGAAGATCAAGCAAAATAACCAGTGAAAAATAACACGTCTGCAGTGATAGCGATCGTTTACATGATTGATGTCAATCGCGTCTTTAGTCATGCAGTTTTTTCTTTAGTTTTGATCTTGATGTTTAGATGTTTTGTTTTTTTTTTTAAACTTTGGTTTCCTAAGTAAATATACACCAAAGCGTTCATCTTATTTCTCTCCATCGTGTAAATGTTTCTTGGTGGGCATTCTGGTTTTCTGTTCACAAGTACTTGGCTTCTATGTTTTATTTTCTCTAGATATCATGCATTGTATATATGAATTTGGCAAATTACTAAAGAAATAGAAGCAATGGTATAAAGCCAGCTTGGGGGAAATCTGAATAAGTCTCTAAAATTGTTTTCAGGGAATAGAGGGGGCTGCGAAATGGGTTAATGAGTAAGCTTATGTGATAGGTCAGTGAAGTGGAACTTTGGGTTGCTCTTGCTTTTGACTTTGATGAGAATCTTTTATAACTGTGCAAAGGATTGTGAAGTAATTCCTGGAAAAAGAACTCAAGTTCATCATTAGCCTTCATGTAAAGTAACTCTTTAAACATTGACGAGAAGGGCATGTGTTTTTTTTCTTTGCTTCTGCCAGCAGGATGTTACTCCATAGCAGTTAACAGAAAAGCCTTTAAATTAGTGATTCTAAAACTTTACCATGTGAATAACCTGTCGTGTTGAATAACCTGGTGTAAAAAGAGCAATTTTCTGGCCTAACTCTCAAAATTTCTGATTTTGGATATCCGTGATGATGCTCAGACCTTCAGCGTGGACCATGATTTGAGAGACAGGCTTTGAGCAGAAAATGCCCACGGGCTGTTGGGAGGCACACGTTGATAAAGCGTCCGGGTGGAACCCCCTTATTTCACAGTGAATCTTCAGGAGAGAGACCTCTGGTGGTAGTTTGGGTGGTGTCTGTAGAGAAGAAGAGAGAAAAGCAAGTGAAAATTGTCCTGTAGGGAAAAAAAGAAAAGGACGAAGAGACCCAATGTGGCCTGTGACGAGCTCTGAGGTTTCCACTGCCAGAAGGTTTGTGGTTTGACGTTGGCTACCTTTTGCCATTTATTTGCTTCTTGGCTGAAGTAAGGAGGAAAAATTTTTTTTCTTATATAAAGTTAATACACTTCACAATAGCTCTTGGGTTAAAGAGGACGGCAAGGATGTTACAGGTGATTTAGACGAGTAATGAGTAAGAACAGGACATAGCGGCATCTATGGGATGTGGAAAAGGTGCTACTCAGAGCAATACCCACGGTCTTAGATGCATTCTTTAGAAAACAGGTTTGAAGCCTTGTGATTCAGAAAACTGGGGGTGTTTTTTGGTGGTGGGAAACGAAAAAAGTAACCAAAAAAATAAAAAAAAGCAAATAGATGCTCCCCCCCCCCCCGCAATCCAAAATACACTTAGAGAAATAAGATAAGCAACAGAGTTTTTGGTAAGGATGGTGGTTGGCTATGTCAGCATTCACACCCTCCTGAAACCCCGGAACTCACAAGGACACTGACAATAAGAACACTGATAACATTTGGAAACAAAAGCAGGTGAGAGTTCTAACTCTTCCCAGACCTGAGAAATGAGAATCCTAAGTCACATTGGGGGAAGCTGAGCAGAACTCCCCAAAAGGCTTAGGGACTGAGGATTCACGATCTCTGGAAGCACGAGATGCTGGTGGGACCAAGAACAGGTGAATCGGCTGAAAGTCTTTAAGAAGCACCCAGATCTTCAGGTCGCCTCTTATCCCGCTGGTCTCTGGAGCAGTGGAACAGGAATTTTGGAGGTCGGGGTACCGCACTGAATGTTAGATCGTTCTCCCTCACCCTCTAGCCTTCATGGGTAGGGGAGATCAATATCCTGATTCCAGTTTTTGCTAATGAATTTATAAGTTCAAAGCAATTCCAATCAAAAGTCTAAAGAGGTTTATGTATGTGTGACCTGACAAGCTGATTCTAAAATTTGTATAAGAACAAAGAACAAAGAATAGCTACGACGATTTCGAAGAACAAGGTGGAAGATTTTGTGCTACCAGATACCAAATATAGTGATCATAAAAACAGAACAAAACAAAGACCAAAAAAATCCAAGTTATAAAAAAATAGATATACTGGAATATGATTTGCATAAATTTAAAAATCTAAATATACTGTTTAGGAATATATGTATTTTATACAAAATATACACATATAAAATGCAAAATTATAGAGAAATAGAGATCAAGTGTCAGTATCATATGCTGAGAAAATATGAAAGATTTCTGTCTCCTTTCTCCTTTATTTTCCTTATATTACTTTTGTTCTGTCCCAAATGCCAGGAACCCAGTCCCAAATGCTGGCCGTCAATTGTCCAACACCCTTTACCTTTGCAACCTATTTCTTGTCTGAAAACAAGCAATAGTAATCAGATATTTTGTTTCTAAAATATCTTGAATTGATTCTTAAAGTACATTACAAAATGTGGTCTCAACATCCTTATAAGTACTAATATCTTATTTCCTGGCTGTCAGAAAGAAGTGATATAACTTGTTTCAATCTAAACATCGTATCATTTTAAAAGCCGGATGACTGAATATATTGTTTAAAGAAAACATTGTGAAAGTTTTATTACATGAAGCCCAATTTAAGTCTAGCACATACTTTTCTCTTAAATGAACCGGTAATCAATGTTATAATTTCATTTCTGTAGATCTGCTTACTGGTTACAATTGATTTGTGGTGTGAACAGGAAATTTTCATTAGCCAAAATGTTTCAATTTACTCCAGTTAGCTACCTCCACAAGAATATCTTTAATCTTAATAATGATAAAAATACTTTCCTGATACTATTTAATATTTAAGCACATTAAATACATTGCAAGTTAGATTTTCTCTCTAAGGTTTGTATAAAAAGAAGTTCCAGGGATGGTAAATGACCTTGCTCAAGGTCACAGTGGTCTTTTGATGCCCGCTTTTAGCTCTAATGTTAACTTTCTAAGAAAAACAGTCTCTAGTATAGCAGGAGTTTTCAGTGCATCATGTAATTATTTACATGGGATAATTTTTTTTTCCTTGCTGTTGTTTTGCAGGCAATCTTAGCAGTTTGGCTGTAATTTGTTCTTCAGTGACTACTAGCAGATTGGTTAATTATGGAAGGAGTCATGTCCATTAGATTATAAATGTCTAATGAGTCTCATATGTATAGGCAGCAGGAATCTGAAGCCAAATCGTGCTTGTTCCTGAGACAAGAGGTTCTCTTCATAGCCACTGTCTGCTGGGAACAGGGCAATGTTCTTGTTCTTCTCAGCTGTCTCGTTTTTGATAAACAAAATGCCTAATTGTTTTCTATACAGTTGAGGTATCTACATCACGTGAACAGATTGTCTGCTTTTAACTTCTTGGCCATAGTGGCTTTGAAATTAAATTAAACTTACAAAGGACTTTTCTAGCTATATAAAAAAAATATGTGCTTAGAGCAAAATTTGACCTAGATCAGTACGTTGGCCTGAATTCCACTGCTTTTAATACTTTGGTGTACACAAACACACACAATTACACACACTCATATGCACGCATGCACATACTATGCACATTCTGTCACAGACCCCTTTTTCAGCTAGCAGATTATCATGTGCATGTCTTAGTCGACAAGTAACGTGTAATATTTTTAATAGCTGCATAATGTTACATCGCATGGATTTGCGTTTTTTCCATAACCAGTCTCTTATCGAACATTTAGGATATTTCCATTTTGAATCTCTTAAATACTTTGATGAAAATCTAGTGCATAATCAAAAATTATAATTTCTTTGTTTAAGTATACAGTTATTTTAAAAATAAAACAAATGGAATATTTCTGATAAAGTAGGGGTCACTTGTTCTTCCTTATTTCTCCCATTATTTCTCTAGAGTTGATCCATAAATAACTGGAGACTGTTATGCTATGCGTAGCCATGTCCAGTGATTCTCAGTCTCTGAGCTGTCAGTTACTCATTATTCAGCAACTTGCCTCTCTTCTCTTAACATTATGCTTGAGAGAGATTGCTAAAGGGTATGTGGTTCAGCAAAATGAGGGTGTAAACTAAAAAGGAGAAAGATTTAGGAAATGGAGGATCCAATATTCTCAGAATAGTGAAGGGTTGAGAAGACACTTGTATACCTGTCCTGGGCAACAGCCGGTTCCAGTTGGAAAACTGGGGGAGTTAGGCCTCCAGAAAAAAAAGAACAAAAAATATTGTCATTCCAGGCACATCATTATACAATGTCAGAACACCACCGATTAACAGAAAGATTCTAAGAGCTTCTGGGGTGGGGATGGGGAATAGGTCATACATACATTAAGGAAGTAGATGTATGACATCAGACTTCTCACTAGCAACATGGGATGCTCCCTAATAGTGAAGCAATGCCTTCAAAATTCTGAAGAGAATTGTTCTCAACCTAGAATTACACTTCTAGTCAAACAGTCCATCAAAAGTAAATCGATACTAGCAGAACGCCAAGTGCTAACTGATAAACATACTAGGAATGCTGGCGTTGGAAAATCATTTTGCAACCGTTATAGTAAAGATCGGTCCAGGTAAGAATCACCAGTGGATGCTCAATATAGGGGGTAATTTAGTAAGGGTTAGAATATTCGTATAGTCTTAAAGTGTCTATCCACGGAAAACCGATTAGTTGCAAGAGAAAGCACAGTAACTACCTAGAAACTACAAAACCTTGACTAGATGATCAAAATTAACACCATCAATGAGAGGCAGATGGAAATCGTGTCCTTCATACGTTAACGACCTGAGCAAGGCAAGCCACTTAAGAGTACTCCAGCGGGGAATGAATATCCCGAATCTAACAATGAGGAAGCACCAGACAAACCGGTTCCCAATGGAGTACGTTGTGCTCAAATGGAGTTTCACTATTCCGTTTTCATGTCTGAATGTGGTATTCGGAGCTCCTGCAGCTGTCATGGGAGCCAGACGATGACGGACGGCAGAGCCCAGAGAGTCCCTGGGAAATGGAGCCCTGGTCATGCTATAGACCTTATATTTTCTTTTGGAAATAACTTTAAAGATAAAATCGACACAAAACAACATGAAGTAGAAAACAAAGTTGTACTCTTTGCCATCTTAATCCTTTAGATATTTCTATGAACAGAGCATATGATATTCCAGCCTTTTGCATGTTTGTGTATGTATATATGATTTTAAATATATATATGTGTGTGTCTGTACACATACCTGCCTATACAATTTTTAAAACTCCCCCAATGAGGTAATACTATTGACCGGCACTTCTCAAATTTGTATGTGCTTAAGAATTATCTGGAGGATTTCTTAAACACAGATCGCTAGGTGCCATTTCCAGAGATTGCCACACTGCAGGGATTCAGCTCAGTCTTCCCAAGTACTAGTGGACAGCTCAGCAGGAGTCCTGCCCCCTCGGGCCTTCGTGCATGACTTGTGGGCCCATGATTCCCACTTCTATCCTCAGTCCTGCGGGAGCAACTACCTCCATTCTAGCTTCCCTTCCCCATCCAGATAAGCACAAAGCCTGCATGGCATCTTCTCCCCCATCTATAAACTTTTAACAGCAAATGCCTGTTTTGGGGGATTGTTTCATGGCGGTAGACTCCAATTTGCAGGTTTTTTGTTGTTGTTTTTTTAACTTAGAAACACAAACATGTATTTACTACCCCATAGGAAGATACAAATCCAGATTTTAGTATCTGAGATATCTGGCTACTCTCCTAGGAGAGACAAAAATAATACTCCCTCCTTAATGATTGACAGCAAGGAAACGAATTACGAGCCATGAGATGCCAGAAGCTGCAGTGAGCTCTGGTGAGTCTTAGAATGAGCCCATGCATGATGTTTTCTGCCTTGTCCGCGACTGATTCACCATGTTCTTTACAACACATTCCCCCACTTAAATGACTGCATGCTCATTCTGTTTGATTTTTCTACCTACCCCCAATGGAGATATTGAGAAACAGGTTGGCAGAGACCTCCAGGGACCATCGGCAGACCTGAATCTAAAGTGATAACTGTTCCTTAGAGACAAACCCCAGATAAGGTGGTGCTTCCCTAACACTAATGAGATTCATGACAGCTGATGGCACATCGGTGGATCCATTAAACAAATTCATTCTCTTAAAAGTATGAATTGGGTGCCTACGATGTGCCAGGCACTGTAGGAGGACTGAGGAAATGGTGGTGGACAAGTCTTCACTCTCTTGAATGAACAATTCTTTGTGGAAGATGGTGGAACAGATAATTTAACAAATTACTTATAATTTTGGTAAGCGCTAAAAGGAATGCGATGGGATTCGTAAGGGAAACCGGTGAAGAGGAGGGTCTGAGGTGAAAAACAGAGGCCATGCGACAGGAAGGCACATGGCCCACCCAAGTGCTGAAGGAAATCCAACCTGGACGAGTGGGTGGAGAAAACAGTATAATACAGAGTCGTTTTGCTAGTGCAACTTGTTACTTAGTAGAGATTCTTGAAGGTCTGTCTCAAAGCAAATAAATGTGGTTGTTGGAATATTTTACCCAACATTTCATTTTGAAAATTGTGAAATCTATAGAAAAGTGGGAAGAACGGTACAATGGATACCTGTATCCCTTTCGTATAGATTGAACGACTGTTAAC